>NW_024412391.1:19398125-19598120 GCF_014898765.1 Herpailurus yagouaroundi
TATATATATATATATATATATATATATATATATATATATACACACCAGAGAATGCTAAGAATGACTCTCAAATTGGGTGTCTGGATGTCATATATGTATGTATATAATGCCATACAAATATAATATATATATGTATATATACATATATATGATATATATAATGTGTATATACATTATATACATATACATTATGTATATATTATATACATATACATTATATATGTATATACATATACATATATATGTATATAATGTATATAATGCCATACAAATATAATATATATAAATATATATATACATATATATGTGTGTGTGTGTGTGTGTATATATATATATATATATATATATATATATATATATAATCATGCCATTATTTGCTTAAAATCCTTTAATTGCTGTCTATGGCCTGGAGAGTAAAGTCTGAAAACCTGCTTACAGAGCCCTTCCTGGCCACTCTGCACCCTCAGATTCCTGTTGCCCCCACCTGTCTCACCTGGAATTCTGCAGCAGCCTCAGTGTGACTGGTCTGTCTCGAGTCCTGGACTCCATCAGTCTTCCCTCCATTCTGCAGCCCACGATTCTTCTAAACAATGAAACTCACTACCCCTGTCTTTGTTAGAATCCTCCAAAGGATCCCTTGACCACCTGTAAGATAGCATCCAAACTCTTCTTGGTGGCTCATATCCTTCATGATCTCACATCTTCTTTGCCACTCTACCCCATGCTTTAATCTACATGCCTGACATTTTTTGTACCTTTAGTTTCTCCGATTGATGTGACTTCTTGCCCCTGGGTCTTAATGACCTTTTTCTTTCTTTCTGACCCTGCAGGATGTTCTTCTAGCAGCACCATTTCCTCACCCCTTTTTAGGGAGTCTCATATGGAGCTGTGACTTGCTCTTTGTGTATCTCTTTCCCTACCTACACTGTCTCTGGAGGTCGGGGACCATGTCCTTGTCACTGTTGGATCCCTACATTGAACCTGTGTCTTAAACAGAGTGAATCTGCAACATGTTTTTTTATGCAACAAATAATACCCCGCGTTAATAGTACCTGAATGTATCAAGTTAAATAATTTGCATATTTTTAAAAATAACAGCTTTACCGAGATCACTCACAGGCTATGAAATGTATCCTTTTAAAGTGCATAATTCAGTATTTTTCAGTATATTCACAGAGTTGTGCATCTATCACCACTACCTAATTTTAGCCGCTTCCATCACCACCCAAGAAATTCTGTACCCTTGAGCACTCACTCTGTTCCCTTCTCCCTTTAACCCCTGGCAGTCATCAGTCTATTGTCTGTCTATGGATTTGCCTCTTCTGGACATTTCCTATAAAGTAAAATCATACAATAGGTGGTCTTTGTCATTGATTTTTCTCACTTAACATATTTTCAGTGTTCATCCATTTTATAGCCTATATTAGTACTTTATTCTTTTTATTTATTTTTAATACTGTATTCCTTTTTTATTTTTAATATTTGGTTGTATAGATATAGCACATTTTGTTTATCCATTCATCAGTTTATGGACATTTGGGTTGTTTCTGCTTTTTGGCTATTATAATAATGCTACCCTGAACATTCTTTTATAGATTTTTATGCGAACATATGCCTTCAATTTTCTTGGATTGGAATTGTTTAGAAGTAGAATTGCTGGGTCATATGGCAACTCTATGTTTAACTTTTCAAGGAACTGCCAAACTGTTTTCCAAAATAACTGAACCATTTTAAATTCCCATAAGCAATGTAAAGGGTTTTAATTTTTTCACATCTTCAATAACACTTGATACTGTCTGCACTTTTTATTATAACCATCCTAGTGGATCCTTTGGTTGTATTTGCATTTCCCTGATGACTAATGATGTTGGGTACTTTTCATATGCATATTGGCCATTCATACATCTTCTTTGGAGAAATGTCTCTTCAATTCTTTAACTCATTTTTGTTTGGATTATTTGTCTTTTAACTGTTTAATTCTAAGAGTTTTTAATATATATATATATATATATATATGTGGTCTATAAAAATATATGGGTGATAAGTATTAAAGAGGACACTTGTGGGGCGCCTGGGTGGCTCAGTCGGTTAAGCGTCCGACTTCAGCTCAGGTCACGATCTCGCGGTCCGTGAGTTCGAGCCCCGCGTCGGGCTCTGGGCTGATGGCTCAGAGCCTGGAGCCTGCTTCCGATTCTGTGTCTCCCTCTCTCTCTGCCCCTCCCCCGTTCATGCTCTGTCTCTCTCTGTCTCAAAAATAAATAAACGTTAAAAAATAATTTAAAAAAAAAAGAGGACACTTGTGATGAGTACTGGGTGTTACATGTAAGTGATGAATCACTAAATTCTTTTTTTTTTATTTTTTAATGTTTCTTTATTTTTGAGAGCTCAGAGATGGAGTGAGAGGCGGGTGAGGCAGAGAGAGAGGGAGGAGACACAGACTCCAAAGCAGGCTCCAGGCTCCACACTGTCAGCACAGAGCCTAACGCAGGGCTCGAACCCATGAACCATGAGATCAGGACCTGAGCTGAAGTCAGACGCTTAACCGACTGAGCCATCCTGGTGTCCCATGAATCACTAAATTCGACTCCTAAAACAAATATTATACTACATGTTAACTAACTGGAATTTAAGAATTTGAAAAAATTCAATATATACTCAGATGCCTTAAAAAAAAGTAAAATTTAAATTTCATCTCATGATATATATATATATATGTTCTTATCAGATACACAATTTGGAAATAATATTGCCCACTCTGTGGGTTGTGTTTTCACTCTCATAAATGCATCTTTTGAATCACAAAAGGACTTACTATTGATAAAGTCCAATTCATCTATTTCTATTTTGTTTCTTAAGGTTTTGGTATCATGTCTTGTCCCAGCACCTTTTGTTGAAAAGACTATTTTTCCTCATTGAATTTTCTTGGCATCCTTGTTAACAATCAATTGCCCATACATGTGAGACATTATTTCTGGGTCCTTAATTTTATTTCATTGATTGGTCCATCTTTATGCCAGTATCATGCTGTCTTGATTACTATAGCTTGGTAGTAAGTTTTAAAATCAGGAAGTGTGAATTCTCCAACTTTATTTTTCACTGTCAAGATTGCTTTGTCTATTCTGGGTCCCTGACATTTCCGAATGGATTTTAGGATCAGCTTGTCAATTTCTGCAGAGGCCAGATGGGATTTTGATAGAGATCATGTTGGATCTGTCAGTTAAAGTTTAGGGAATGTTTCTGTCTTAGCATCTTATCCATGACCATGGGGTTTCTTTTCACTTATTTAGGTCTTCTTTCATTTTTTAAAATGATATTTTATAGGTTTTGGTGAAAAAAAATTTGCACTTTACTTGCTTATTCTGAAGTATTTTACTTTTTTGATGATAAAATTTTATGAACTTTATTTTAAATTGTCCTTCTAAATAGGATAAATCTGCATTTTTAAATGTTTATTTTTGAGAGAGAGAGAGAGAGATCATGAGCGGAGGAGGGGCAGAGAGAGAGGGAGACACAGAATCCAAAGTAGGCTCCGGGATCTGAGCCATCAGCACAGAGCCTGACGCAGGGCTCAAATCCACAAACCACAAGACCATGACCTGAGCCTAAGTCCGTTGCTTAACCAACTGAGCCACCCAGGTGCCCTGAGAAGTCTGCATTTTTAAAAGTTATATGGATATGTAATATTATATAAAATCATCACTTTAATATAGGGATCGTCTCACATGTAAGTATTAGATTTTCAAAGGACCCTAATAGTACTCACCACTTTGAAAATGAGTAGAAAGCTATGTGTGACCCAAAGGAAATGGATGAATATTAAGGAAGCAATATATGCTCATGTATTAATATATATACCAATATACTGAGAAACTTTATTTTGAGTTGTATTATCAGGTTAACTATGGAACATGTATTCACTCATATGTGAATCATGATTCACAAAATACACGGAAGTTTGACATTTTAAATACTTAGGCTAATTAGTGCACTTGTTAAAGCTACAGATTATGTGGAAATTAGTAATTAAAGCTTTTTTAAAATGCCCAGTTTCACTGGAAATATTTGCAGATATGACATAAAGTCATATGAAGAGTTGGGTGTTTGAATCCTGGGGTGGCAAACTAGTCACCAAAATGATTATCGATACTGTGCTTATGTATAGAGCAAAAGGAAAAGAGGTAATTCAGAATGGTATGACTGGTTATATCAGTTATGTTAGTATTTAAAATGTTCCCACATGTATAGTAATCACATCAGTGAAGATACCACTTAAAATATGGGGAAAATACTATAATAGAGGTATATTGAGTAAGGATTTTATAATGAATACTGGAAATTATTATTTATAATGGAGCCTTTAATTTGGAAACATAGTCTTTTTGTTTTTTGAGAGATACTAAAACTACACAGAAGAAAATTGTTCTGAAAAATAATGTCTATTTAAAGAATTTATGAATAATTACTCTAGGTTGATTGGTCTGAAAAGATTAAAGGTAAAAAATAGAAGCACAAGGGGTGCCTGGGTAGCTCAGTCGCAGTTGAACATCTGACTCTTGATTTCAGCTCAGGTCACGATCTCACAGTCGTGAGATAGAGCCCCGTGGCAGGCTCTGTGCTGAGCATGGAGCCTGCTTGAGATTATTCTCTCTCTCCCTCTTCCTCTGCCCCTACCCTACCTGCACTCTTTATCTCTCTCTAAAAAAAGAAGAAGAAACACACTCAGAAAGTTTTGGGTTTTTGGCTGTTGGTGTATTTGTCTGCAGTAATAATTGGATTTGACAGCAGAAACCAGTTGATGGCTCATATTCTATGAGATGTACTGGCTTGGAACGTACACAATGAATCACTGTTGGTAAACATTGTCAAGACAGGAATGGGTTATGGTTTTGTCCCCGGAGGTCTGTCTATATAACTATCATCCATTTGTTAGACTATATATTTTAGAAAGAAACCCTAATCTAATATCAGAATAATGTCAAAGACAAGGAAGACAAATTTTAAAAATGCATGGACACTCATAAGAAAGATGGTATAATCTGTTAATAAAGTTGCGCAAAAGGGCTGAATGATCTTTATTTATGCTTTATAGTACAGCTGTGAAAATTAGAGGTTGTTTAATTTACTCTCAGTAAATTAGTAGTATTGTTTTTAATCACTGTTTAACATATGCAAAATAAATTATTTATCTCAAATATTAAAGTATTTATAAGATCATGATTCAACTATTTGCTATTTATCCTTCCCTGAGGTATTGGTTGGTTCCCAGACCTCAACTATGGCATCAAAACACAGTACAGTTATATATAAATAGATTCCTTGATGAAAATGGAGTCATGTGTATGTATCACGTTTACAAAAATATAATTAATATATAATTGTATTTTATATATTAATTATATTATAATTATGATATATAATATAATATAGTAATTATATTATATATAATATACTTAATATATAATTATATAAAATAAATATAATATCTAATTACAAATATATAATTAATATATTAACAAAAGTCATATGTAGTGTTTGACTGTGGGTGTTTTTCTTAAAATTCTTAACTATTTAAAGTATTGCAGTATTTCCCATTATCTTATAACTTTATTTTTTATTTATGAAAAATAATTTTCTATTCGTTCAGTACACAGAAATTGATCATGGAAAATTTAATATTTGGCTCATAATGATAAATATTTATCCTATGTATTGAGGCTTATCTTATATAAGTGTATCTCTTTGTTAACAAGTCTTATTTCCTTGTGGAAAATGAAATGTATTAAGAATTAAAGAATTATACATGTGGTTAGAAAGCTGACCTTTAAAGTCTCTACCAGTCTTGAAGTTTCATGTTCTTGAGATATTTGGCTGCCTTTTTTTTTTCAATAACCTCATATGTCTATAGAAACCCAAACAAAATGCAATTTTGGTTTTACAATAATTAGCTTTGAAATATAACCTTCACAAAAGTATTTTATTATCTTTTAGGAGTCCATTAGGGTATAAAATCAATACTTTTGCCATTCTGTGGAGCATTTCATTTTTCTCAATATTTTCAAGAGAAACCACTGTATGTTTCCAATTTAACTTTTTTTTCTTCCCTAATGGAATTCTATACATAAATACAATTGCTTTTCTAAATCTTTAAAACCTAATAGAAAATTAGCTGGGTTGTGATAGATTGCTTTACCTTTGTGGTGAAAAGACAGGCTAAGAGCTAATGGTTTTGAGTGCCCTTATGACACATCAAGTACCACTATTTTCTCAAAGGAGAACATTTGAAATTAAACAGGCATGAATTTTCTATTCCACCTCGAGTAAGGCAGAAGCCAAGATACTGTTTATGACCTCATCTCAGAAATTATTTGTAATCGTTTCTGGTATGTACTATTGTTTACATAAATCAACCTCTGCAAGTATTGAGCTTGGAGATTATAGCGCTCTATCCTCAATCATTCACCCCACATTCAAGAAAAGAAAACATCCTTAAGTGATAGATCTATTCATGAGAATAGTCTCAGTTGCATGTTCCCAAAGAGAGGGAACCATAAGGTGATGAAATTATATTGCCAAAATGAGCCAGTTTGGGGCATATTTTTGGTAAATGACAGGCGTCACTGCCTTCTGAGTAGAATTTCAATAGAACGTTACACTGGTGGTGGTCACAGAATGGGGGGATAAGCTTATTTTGAGTAGTATTAGTTTTCTATTGCTGTGTAACAAATAACTATAAAATTTAACACCCTAAGACGGTAAGACATTTGTTGTCTTACACAGTATCTATTCAGAAGCAGCTTATTAGCTGAGTGTTTCTGGCTCAGTATTTCTCATGAGGTTGCAGTCAAGGTATCATCTGGGGCTGCAGGTCATCTGAAGGCTTGAGTGCAGCCAGACAGGTTGTTTTGTAGGTGGTTCCCTCACATGCATGACAAGTTGGTGCCGGTTGTCGGCAGGTGGCCTGAGTTCTTTACATTGGGCTTCTTGAGAAGTTCTCGTGACACTGTGGTTCTTCCCTTGGGGTGAGTGATCCAAGAGACAGCAGGGCAGAAACCAGAATATTTTTTCAGAAATATTCTCAGAAATCTCAGAATAGTCTCAGAAATCACATGTAATAATTTCTGGTATGTGCTTTTGTTTACATAAATCAACCCTATTCACAGTTGGAGGGGAAATACATGAGTTCACGAATTCTAGGAGGTGAGATTATCGGGAGCCATTGTGGAGCCAGACCACCATAGGATATGGTAATTCTTCTTTTGGGTTGTTAATAGAGCTGGTCTTGGGGAAAATAAGTTGTGTATTGTTTTGTTTTGTTTTTTAAATGTTCTTTGGGCTCCCATTTCTGTGCTTCTTTGAGCAACCTTCTGTTACTGGGTCCCAGTACTATCAAGTTGACCCCTTCTTCCTCCGGGGTCTGCTGTGGTGTGCTTCCTATTGTTAACAAACAGAATTCAGATGAGTAAATTAGAAGATTTCATTGGCTTTATTCAATGATTCATGAATCAGGCAGCATCTCATCTAGCAAGTAGAGGTGTGTTCCAAGGAGTTGTGCAAAATGGAAGATTTATATCAGAAGGAGGGTCAGACAAAAATTGTAAGCAAAAGAAAAGAAAGGATTGTTCCAGGCAAAGTCACCTTCCCTTAGGGGGAAGAGAAGGTCTTATCTTTCAGATGACCTCATCTTCCTTTGGGGAATGGAGAAGGCCCATTGGCAGACTCCTTGGCATCATCCATCAGAAAATTCCTGACTGACCTGGTTAAGACTACATTACTGGGGAAGGTTGAAACTGCAGTTAGATCTAGGTAGTAAACGCCAGTTTAAGACTTGGGGCTTTAACCTACACGATGCCATTTGGGACCTTTGGTTTTCTTTTGTACACTGTCCTTCCTTTCTCACAAATTCAGCAAATATTTGAGGGCGAATTGTGTGTCAATCACTGTTCATAGAACTTACCATTTATAGTAGCTACTTTTCGTAAGAAGTTCTCTCCTATGATCTATAATTCCAGTTTGTACTATTAGTGTCCTGCTAAAATGATTGTGTTTCTAATAAGGTAAATGTGGTATTATGATTTATAATAAGAAACATATGGTCTTTGACCTTATTCCTGACACAAACTCCTAAAACCTTTGGAATTTTCTGTGATAAGAGCAATAAAGGTGTCTTAATTATGTTAACGAGGTGACTTTTGGAAACCCTCTAGATAACCTACGGTTGGGGGCTGGTTGTCAGAGGAATCAACCATGTGAGTAGGAGATTAGAAATTTCAGTCCCACCCCAGACTTTTGGGAAGGGAGAGGGGCTAAAGGTTGAATCGATGCCAATGGCCACTAATTCAATTAATCATGCTTATGTGATAAAGTCTCCATCAAGTCGCAAAAGGTGGGAGTTCAGAGAGTTGAAAAGTTGGTGAACAGGTGGAGATTTGAGGGGAGTGGCATAATCAGAAAGCATTGGAGTTCTGTGCCCTTTTCACACCTTCCGCTATGCATCTCTTCCATGTGGCTGTTCCTGAGGTATATCCTTTTTATAATAAACTGGTAATCTAGTAAGTAACGTGTGTCCTAGTTCTGTGAGCTGCTCTGGAACACTAATTGAACCCAAGGCCGGTGTTGTTGGAACCTTCAATCTATAGGTCTTTCAGAATCTGCACATGTAACAACCTGGACTTATAGCTGATATCTGAAGTGGAGGGGGCAGTCCTGCAGCCCGAGCCCTTAACCTGTGGGATCTGATGCTATTGCCCGATAGCTAGTGTCAGAATTGAGTTAACTTATAGGATGCCCGGCAGGGGTCTAAGATTGCTTGGTGGTATGGGAAACCTCCTCTTCCCTACCCCATACATGTTGAAACTGGGTCCAGAGCCTTTAGTAAACAATCAAAGAAGAGGTCAATGGTTGGCAGAATACCCTTAACATAATATTTTATTTTAGTAGAGGTATTCTGTGATTTAATCCAAAAGAGGAAGGTGGAACCTGAAGACTGAGTAGATACTAAGCACCTTAGGGTGACTTTCTCATTTATACCAGTTTCACTGCTTTAAGCCACTTATAAGACTACTTTTGTTCGATTAGAAACATTGCCATCAAGCTATCTCATTCAGCGTGGTCTTTTTCACAGCGTGGAAGTGCAAAACTGGGGGAAATAAAAGTCTATTTCATGCTTAAATGGAGGCAAAAACATTAATATAGTTATCACCACGAGAACATGAGGATTATCAGAGATTAAAGTAGTGAATTTTCCCATTTCCTTTCAAAACTGACACAGTGTGATTTGAATTTCCCTAAATATGGTGAAGAGCCTTGGATCACTCTTTTATATGTATGTTTATATCCTAAGCCAGTGTTTCAGGGACTCTGGCATTTATATTTGTGATTAACTCTAAAACCTATTTCCATTGGGGCTTTTTTATTCCTTTCCCTTTTTCTCTCTCTCTTTCTTTCTTTCTTTCTTTCTTTCTTTCTTTCTTTCTTTTTTTCTTTCTTTCTCTTTCTTTCTTTCTTTCTTTCTTTCTTTCTTTCTCTTTTTCTTTCTTTCTTTCTTTCTTTCTTTCTTTCTTTCTTTCTTTCTTTCTTTCTTTCTTGAGTTTCAAAACTGTTTGGGCCAATAAATCTTTCTAGGAATGTCAGATTGGTCAACATTGAGGAGGTAAATGGAAACTAATGACACTCATCAAGTTGATGATATGAATGATTTATTGGACCCAATCATTTAACACTTTCAAAAAGTCAATATTGGGGAAAGAAATGGGGCTCTTATTATGGTAAACTGTATTTGCGCTGTCAGCACTCAATGATTTATTACAAACCTGTGGCTAGGATTAGGATATTATAAATGGGGGGGGAAATGGAAAGCTCATTAATTTTTTATCCCCACAGGTGGAAGACATGCAGTGGGCTAATAGAGAACACACTCACCCGGCGTCTGTCTGCAGTCTGCCCTGTAAGCCTGGGGAGAGGAAGAAAACAGTGAAAGGAGTCCCTTGCTGTTGGCACTGTGAGCGCTGTGAAGGTTACAACTACCAGGTGGATGAGCTCTCCTGTGAACTTTGCCCTTTGGATCAGAGACCAAACATCAACCGCACAGGCTGCCAGCTTATTCCCATCATCAAACTAGAATGGCATTCTCCCTGGGCTGTGGTGCCTGTGTTCGTTGCAATATTGGGAATCATCGCCACCACCTTTGTGATCGTGACCTTTGTCCGCTATAATGACACACCTATTGTAAGGGCTTCAGGACGAGAACTTAGCTATGTGCTCCTAACAGGGATTTTTCTCTGTTATTCAATCACCTTTTTAATGATTGCAGCACCAGATACAATCATATGTTCCTTCCGCCGGATCTTTCTAGGACTTGGCATGTGTTTCAGCTATGCAGCCCTTCTTACCAAAACCAACAGAATCCACCGAATATTTGAGCAGGGCAAGAAATCGGTCACAGCGCCCAAGTTTATTAGTCCAGCATCCCAGCTGGTGATCACTTTCAGCCTCATCTCCGTCCAGCTCCTGGGAGTGTGTGTCTGGTTTGTTGTGGACCCCCCCCACATCATCATTGACTATGGAGAACAGCGGACTCTAGACCCAGAGAATGCCAGGGGAGTGCTCAAGTGTGACATTTCTGATCTCTCGCTCATTTGTTCACTGGGGTACAGTATCCTCTTGATGGTCACTTGTACTGTGTATGCCATTAAAACGAGAGGTGTCCCAGAGACTTTCAATGAAGCCAAACCTATTGGATTTACCATGTATACCACCTGCATCATTTGGTTAGCTTTCATTCCCATCTTTTTTGGTACAGCCCAGTCTGCAGAAAAGGTAAGTACAAGAATGCATATGCCAACCCTTCTCTGGATTTAACTTCTTTCTTTAGGATGCTTTCCCACTTTTCTTTTGGCTTACTTATATTCTCTCAAGATGATTCAGTCTATTTTATTCTTATTCATATATATATATATATATATATATATATATAATTATGAAATCCCTCAAGGTCACTTAACTTTGAATATGTGTTGACTAAGGTTGATTTTCCATGAAGAATGCTTTCATGTGTCCACCTTGGCAGAACTGAAAACTAAAAGATCTCACATTACTTTCTGGGTTTCTCTTCCCAGGTCTGTTATCTACTAAGATGACTGTTTTTTTTTTTTTTTTCCTAATGTTAATTAAAAATGAATGGGAGAAAAGAAAGTCAGACATAATTCATAGGGATAAGCTATCCCAGAGATATCCCATTGCATGACAAATGCCTCCTTTTCTGGTTGTAATGTGACTCTGGGAAAAAGCTATTCCTTAATAATTATGATGGTTTTAGTTATGGAGGCAGAGCTTATAGTAGAGCAACAACCACTACATAAAAAAAAAAGCTGAAATGGCTTAGTTCGATCTGTGCCATCTTGCTACTTCCCTTCAGCCTCCATTCTTATCACTTTTCCATATGTGAAAGGTGATGTTGAAGGATTTAAAAAAAGATAGCAATGGGCAGTTATACAAAAAGCAGTTTCTAATTTTTCAGAAGGTAAAGATCAATTAAATCTCTTAAAATAATTTTCTTTTGCCACGAATCTCCAATTAACCTTTCTCGCATAAATCACTGCAAGTAAAGAACATCTATATGTGAAAGGGAATACGTGCTGAACTGGATACATGTAGTTTATGTCCAGAAAAGCAGAGAACTAAAGTTAAACATGAATTCCAAGCTTTGGGTAGTTTAACGGAGACAAGCTGTTTTATAAAACAAAGGCAAATGCTATCTTTCTGAATGAATAGTCCTTCAGCCCTAATGTGCATATGAAAAAGTTATTCTCTCAGAATGAGGGTTTAAAGATTCTTCCACTCTCTGTCATCAGAAGTTAGGAGGAAATCAAGCATCCTGGGGGCAATTACATTCCCTAGTCTCTAACATTCCAAGTGAGGTCATGCATGACTCTTGAAATCCCAACTAATTCAGAGGAAAAAGTACTCAACAAGGGCACAGAGAGCTCATTAGTATGAGCATTCATCCCTTACTAGATCAATGTGGCTTTCAACCATGTTTGGACAAAAAAAAAATGTACTTCAGCAAACTTGCTGCTGAATAGAAAAAACTTACCATGGGTTCCAGACCTGTGACCTTTCATGAGTGAGATGGTCTGATAGAAGTCCATGAATATTTTATGTAGGACCAAGCACAGGGCAGGAAATTAAAGTAAGGCAGTTTGACGCTCTAAACCCAATAAACATTATATTTTGACATATGTAGATAGGAATTTATTAGGATCAAACTTGTAAATTTGACTTAGGAGAGAATGCATGAGCTGGAAAATAAATCTCTCAATGTCTGTTGGGTCTGTTTTGATATAGTTAGTTGAACTAGTCAGGGCAAAACAATATTCTTCAGAGTCTGGAAATGTCTGCATTAGGTGAATTATTAATAACATTAAGTGGTACTTGTATTTGTATTTGAACCTAGGACTGCCTTTTTAAATATACTGTTTTATCTGAAAAGGGGCCATAAGTAGTTTATTTTGCTTTCTGGGTAATGAATACTTACCCAGACAAAATCTCCTGAGTTCTGACATCTAACTTCCTTTTCTTTTTCTCTCTCTTGCTTTACATTTTATAAATGATCCTCTACTCTTACTTTTCACATTGTGACTTTCAAGGGCAGTGGGGGTAGAGCAAATACAAATAAGATGATGCGTCTGTTTGCATAAGTCTTTCAGTGCCTCAACTTTTAGAATAAATAAAATCATGGTACGACATTAAGCAATTAGTATCATTACAGCAGTGCAAGCATGCATTATACGAATAAGCATTCTTAAGGTATTCGAAAAAAGGTGACCATTGTCTCTCCGAACTAGAATCCTGCTAAACTGGGGCTGTCCCTCAGCAGCAGTGCCGGAAGAAGGAAGAATTTCAGGGTAAAATGGGCAGGAGAATACGCTGAGGGCGGGGAGAGACGGCTGTGCCACCACGCCCTAATTGCCGCTGAACACGTGTCTGAGACCTGGAGTTTGTGTGTATATTTTCCAGGGACAGACATTTCCATGCCTACAGAGGTCTGACTGAATGCTAGACACAATTCATTTTTTTCTTTCTTAGCTTTGTGGAATCAAAGGAAGTCAGAGAAGCACATTGTGAGACAAATTAGAAAATGTGATAAGTGGATTTATTTTGTTTTCATGATATAATGGAATGTGGAAAAGACTGAAGAACTCAGTAAGAAACGCAAATTGTGGGAATCTTCAGAGCATTGTAATGTCCTTAAGATTATTTAGTCAGTCTTAGGAGCTACTGAATTTAGACAGGCTCTGCATCAAGAGCTGTAAGAAGCTAAGATTTGGCTACTGAGGTATTTTATAGAATACAATTATGTGTCATCCTAAGGCTTCACATAAAATTTGCTACCTGCTTGCTATTCTCTGTCAAAATATCCTTACTATTCAAAACAGTACACAAAATGCACGAGAAGATTTCTTTTTCACGTTGCTAAAATAGTTGACACCGATATTAAAAGTGAATAAAATTCTCTATCTCTAAAAAAAAAAAAAAAAAAAAAAAGCTTTATATAAGTGTTATTGACTTGGAGGACCAAAGAATTGGTCAGTCCTCCATTCTCATTTCTAATGCTCAGCCAATTAGCCCACGTTATCAACTTGAAGTGTTTGTAGCAGGCAATACACACATCCATTAATTCAGTAGATCCTTATTGAGCATTGTGTCCAGTATTGTGCTAATTATTGAGCCCGTGTCAGTCCGCCTCCCTGAGCCTTCCTTGTAAGGCTCAGTCTGGCTCCTGGCCGATGCCTGCCTGACGCCTGCCAGCACGAGCAAGGTGCCAGGCTCAAAGGCAGGAGAAGATGAGGCTGAAGGGCAGGGGAAGATGGTGAGGAGTCAGATCTGAGATGAGAAAGCAAACAAGAGAGCTATGCGTCCTGTAACTGTATGTCAGTGACATAGAATTCATAACACAGGAGACCGCAGAAGAGCAGAATTTCTTTCGGTATGCATTTAATTATGCTTCTTAGAGTAATCTACAAAAGAAAACTCATCTAACCATACAGGTCTCTCTGAAATTATAACAGAAGTAGGAATAAAAGCTAAAATTAGTTGAATAATTTAGACAGATGTTTTGGAAAACCCCTGGGTAAAATCAAATTATAAAGGTACATTTTAGCATTCATAAAGACAGACAGCTCTGTGAAGTAAGTCTTTATTCAATGATAAAACACCATTTAACTTCCCCACCTTTTTTTGCAGATTTTGAAATCAAGTTGAATCATGTTTTTCCAATAGAAATTAATGACATCATTTATTAGATTTGTACCTACGGCTGCATTCCACTAATTCCTAGTGGAATTTTCTTTTCCTATAGAAAAGTGGTGTGAAGGAAGGGTTGACACACTGAGGCATGGTCATGGACTCATGCAAACTCTCATAATTGTACTGAAAAGACAAAAATAATAAAATAGAATTAGTGCAATAGACAGGAAAAGAATCCTCAGGGATGGTGAGGGGCTGTTAGGATGGCAGAAATCTCTTGAATACGTATTTTACCACCTCTAATTGCACTCATAAAGCCAAGGTAATCAGACAAGGGTTATGACATTGCCAAGCTCCAAAGAGCACAGTGCTTCAACCAGATCATTGGGTGGAAAACAAACAAAACACCCTCAAAGCAGAAAAGAAAGCAAAACTCAAAAATTTCAAAAACCCCCATATGCTAAAGCAACCTTTCTTCCCTTGGTGCATCATGGTCCAGTAGCTCAAGTCAGAAACCTGGGAATTGTCTTAGACTCCTCCCTCAGCACTCTCCCACTCTTTTATTTCTTCCTCTCACCTGCAGGTGTCATCCTTGAAAAATTCCTGAGGGGAAAGAGTATCCATTTAATGTATATCTGAGTGAATATGTCTCTTAACATAGAGGCTTTCATGTAGTACCTTCTCAGTGAATGCCTACTCAATGTGTCCACAGAGTGCCTTGCACAATAGCGATCTAATATAATACTGTAATGCTTATTTATGATTTCAATTAGACTGTGATACAATGGGAATCTTATATCTTCATCTTATTGTGATCCCCATTACAACAACTTTTTTTTTTTTTTCAGGAAAGCAAGTTTCCTCATTCTAATGATGGGCCATATTGCATTTCTTTTAAAAAATGTTGTCCTCACTTATTCTGAAATAGGACTGCTAAATACGTAGGGAGAAAGGCAAAAAGGAATTATTATAGTTGTCTTAGTTCTGTCTAGAATACAGAGAACAAATGGGATTTGGTGCAATTGATCAAATACTTTTGTCTTATCATCCTTCCCTCGTTCTTTTACTGCATCTGTCTGTTGAAGGGCAGAAGAGTATGGGGGTACAGAGATGGATAATGGGAGTAAGGAAGAGCTTAAGCTCTGGAGAAGGTGGATGTGGGTTCAAATCCTGACTCTGCTAAATTGGCTGGGAAAACGTCGGCAAGGGCTATACTTCTGAAGGTTGTAATAAATTCTCCTGGAGAATGCAAATTCACATGGAAAGCAGTATAAAGCGGTCACTTGCCATCTGTACCCAGCCCTACTCTAGAACTCAAGCAGACTTGAGCTCATATCCTCTAGAAAAGGCAGGAAGATGGGTGACTTCAATAAAAACAAATGCTTCTTTTGTCTCATTATGGTGTGTTTTTTGGTACTAATAGATACCTCAGGGTAGTTTTGCTGAGAATGACATGATATGAGTCATGACAGGTGTTTAGCATGTAATAAGTTCATTCCTTGTTGGCTGTTACTATTATTAGGCTATAATTTATGAGGACAGGGATCTTATTTGGTTTTGCTCACCATTATATCCTCATCACCTAGTTGAGGACTGGGCCAGCATAGAGTCTCAAAAAAAAATGTGTTTAACGACTGAATACATTCATATTTATCCAGATAGTTGTCTCAATTTCTCCAGCCTTTTAGACCATGTCTGTGCAGCACCCCCACTCAATGTGTTTTCTAAAATATTAGAGGGGCGCCTGGGTGGCTCAGTCGGTTAAGCGGCCGACTTTGGCTCAGGTCACGATCTCGCGATCCGTGAGTTCGAGCCCCGCGTCGGGCTCTGTGCTGACCGCTCAGAGCCTGGAGCCTGTTTCAGATTCTGTGTCTCCCTCTCTCTCTGACCCTCCCCTGTTCATGCTCTGTCTCTCTCTGTCTCACAAATAAATAAACGTTAAAAAAAATTTATAAAATATTAGAGATTTACACCAGGATGTATATCATCCATATTAAGTAAATTAAAGAAGGCAACAAGATCTGTAGGACCCAGCGAATGGGAAGAGAGGATTGTTCCTGCGGCAATGCGTAACTGACTTCCTATGTTTAGCCAGAAATACTGGAAAGTGTCATCAGAAATCAATTGCTGAAATATGTTAAATTTGAAAAGTGAGTAACTCTAACAAGAGTTGTGAAAGGTAGTTCTGAAAAGAATGATAAAATTACTGCTGTAGGGAAAAGTTGAGATGAGAAAAGAAGAGCCTGAGAACCCTGTCAATATCACCTAAACGACGATGGAAGTGATTTTTGGAATAGATCAGACCAGAGTAGTTCTCCAGCCACACCTGTCTCTCAGCATTGCTTCATTTCCTTCGACAGGAAGGAAGTGGAAACAGGATAGATTTTTTCTTCGCTAGTCAATGTACTGTCATTTGAAGCAGATGCCTTTGAAGGCTTCAAATAGATGCCGCGGTTTCATGGCATCTATTATCGTGATACCTATTTCAGGTATGGTGGAAGATTGTGTCCAGACGAAATGAGTCATACCACACTAGCGTACCAAACCAGAGTTGCAGTCAACTCCAGAAGGGGAAAACCAAATAGAAAAGGGAAAAGGAAAAGCAACCAGAAAAGAAAACATTTATGTAATCTCATTTACGCACTCAGTTAAAATGATATGCTTGTGAAGACACAGAAGGAAAAAATGAAATAAGAAGATTCTAGGGCACAGCGTAGGCAAGCCTGTTAAGTGGCTCTCCTAGAGAAGGCTGCCTTAGTCAGGCTTATTACTTTTTTTCCGGTTGTGCTCCATATTACCACTGCAGAAAATTGCCAACTTACACATTTAGGTCAATTCTTTTGGGGATGCCTATCTTATCTGACAGCATAAAGAAATATTTGCTCAATGAACCTTGCTTAGATTCCATGATCCTACTTTTTTGGGCTCTGAGGATGCTGTGAGGCCTCGGGCTACTTAATTTAAACATTTGGCTGTTAGTGAGACTGTGGTATTTACACATTCATCTTTTTTTTTTTAATTGAAATTGAATTTGCAAAGGGTTTGAATTTTCTATGCCCAAATTATAATAATTTAATCAACTATACAATTAGATAGTCAACCTGGGAACTTAGTCCTACAGCTAACTCATCTCATTAAAATGGTTTAGCTTTCTTAATATGTTTAAAAATCTAGACTACTAGATCTGATTAAGACTAAAGTGTGAATTTTTTCAGTCATAGTGACCATGACCTTATTTCAGAAATGTTCTAGGGGAATGCCATACAAATAGACTTAATTTTTCTTCTATATAGACAGAACTTTAATGATACCCCAGACTGTTGATAGTACAGAATGCAGTGACTAATTTACTTGTATAACTTCAGATTGCATTTTCCGTGATTCAGTAGATGCTTATATCTTATGGAGCACACAGGGTGCCAGGGAGAGCAGATTGCAAGCAAATAGTTCCTTTTGGCTGTAACCATATCACATTTGTATGTTATGAAATTATTTTTTAAATCTCTAAATGCAGCATCATATGGGTTAGTACCACCCACCCCAAAAGTGTAGAAAATATTTAACCAAATATTAGTATAAATTCCAGGTTATCAAAAGTAAATGCAAAGCAGAGTTATTGGCATCATTAAAAGAAATATAAAAGAAGAAACTTAGTCTGGCTTCTGGTTCACAATATGGGCTGGCATGCACATATATATCCCTTCCCTCCAAGGCAACAGTGAAATTTAAAAAATAAGAAAGAAAAAAAGAATGAAAGAAAAGAAAAAAGAAAAACAGGAAGAAAAAGAGGACAGGAAAGAGAGAGAAAATGGGAAGAAGCCATTATATTTTTAGAGCCAAGATAAGGTAGAACAATTTGGGAAAAGTCTGAAAAATAAAAGTCAAATGGGTATGATTTATAGAGAAATTAAAAGAAGGAAAGGACAACCCAAGAGACACAAATGGTTCTTACCATGACATTTTCAAATAATTTCTAACCCTGGAGTCAGCATAAAGACCTGACATGGGCATGGGAGTGACCATCAGCAAAATTATTTAAAAAGCTACATTTCAAAATAGCTAGTCCAAGTGAGCTTCTCACTTTCCCTTTCTGTGCCAACTTTTTAAAAATGTTTATTTATTGGGGTGCCTGGGTGGCTCAGTTGGTTGGGCGACCGACTTCAGTCAGGTCATGATCTCACAGCTTGTGAGTTCGAGCTCCGTGTCGGGCTCTGTGCGGACAGCTCAGAGCCTGGAGCCTGCTTCGGATTCTGTGTCTCCTTCTCTCTCTGCCCCTCCGCCACTCATGCTCTGTCTCTCTCTGTCTCAGAAATAAACATTTAAAAAGTTTTTTTTTAAACAAGCATTTTAAATAAACATTAAAAAAAAATTTTTTTAATGTTTATTTATTTTGATAGATGGAAAGTGAGCAAGGGAGGGGCAGAGAGAGAGAGGGACACAGAGAATCCCAATGAGGACTCAAATTCATGACCCTGAGCTGAAACCGAGGGTCAGATGCTTAACTGACTGAGCCACCCAGGAGTCCCCTCCTTTCTGCTCCAATTTAACAAGGAGAAAGATTACAGGTATTAGAGAATTCTGTTAGTCTACTTGTGTGGGTATAAGGTACTGAGAAAGAAACCACGCAGAATTTGAAGTAACTTTATTTCAGACAGACATGAACAGGTGGGCAATAAGAAATACATCTTCTATACAAGATAGAGATATGATAAAGGTCTCAGCTCTTAGATAAAGTTCCTCCTGTGGTGGGTCGTTTTGTGTGCCTTTATCCATGCATCTTCAAGAGAAGCCAGCTGGGTACAACTGTCACCAACGTACACAGGTGTGTCGTCAGCCCTCCCATCCAAGGAAAATGGACCCCACCAATAATCCTTATCAACCAACCTGGCCCTACATCATAATCATACAACAGCCAAGGATGTCATGGTAACTGAAGACCCAATGTCGTTGTTTAAAAAGACACATACACGCATATAAACACACACATACACACAACAAAACCAGAGGTAATTCAGAAAATGCAAGAGAATTTTTAACAACAGAATTTTAATGAGTGTTCCAGAGAGAATCCAGAGAATATTGAACATACACACATGCATAGGTTGCTGTGGAAAAGATCAATCAGAAAATAAGAAAATGATCCTAGAAATTAAAATATGAATGTGAAAATAAAAAGCTGAACAGTTGGATGTAAATCCGCCATAGCTGGGGTTAAGAGTGGAGATCTGAAGGGTGAAATCAGAGGAAGAACCAAGAAGAAAAGGAGGAAAGTGAAAAAAGGAAATCTGAGCAAAAGTTAGCACACCGTGGGGTGCCTTGGCGGCTCAGTCGTTGAGCAGCCGACTTCAGCTCAGGTCATGATCTCACAGTTCATGAGTTCAAGCCCAGCGTCGGGCTCCGTGCTGACAGCTGGAGCCTGGAGCCTGCTTCTGATTCTGTGTCTCCCTCTCTCTCTGCCCCTCCCCCACTCATGCTCTGTCTCTCTCTGTCTCAGAAATAAACATTAAAAAAAAAATTTTTTTTAAAAGCACACTGTGGGGCGCCTGGGTGGCGCAGTCGGTTAAGCGTCCGACTTCAGCCAGGTCACGATCTCGCGGTCCGCGAGTTCGAGCCCCGCGTCGGGCTCTGGGCTGATGGCTCAGAGCCTGGAGCCTGTTTCCGATTCTGTGTCTCCCTCTCTCTCTGCCCCTCCCCCGTTCATGCTCTGTCTCTCTCTGTCCCAAAAATAAATAAACGTTGAAAAAAAAAAATTTAAAAAGCACACTGTGAGAATGGATGCAGGATTCTAAAATATATCTAATAAGCATTGAGAGGAAGAAACAGACAAAGAAGGGAAAGAAATGGCCAGATAAAATAAAATAAAATAAAAAACTAGAAGTTTCACAAATCGAAGAAAGACAATTTTTAAAATTGAAAGGCCCACACATCTCAGTAAAATTGCATTAATTGAGGGAAAATTCTAAGAACTTTTTGAAGGGAGAAAAGATACATACAAGATATGAAAACCAGACCTCATATGCCTCCCTGGATTCTAGAAGGCAATGAGCAAAGACTTTCTAAGGGAAAGTATTTTAAACTTACAATTGTATAGCCAGCCAAACTATCAATCAATGTGAGGCTAAAAATGTATGTGGCTCAGGAAATCTGATGCCTACATATCTCATATATGAATTATTCTAAATGTTATCCAACAAAATAAGAAAAGCATATCTGATATGAGATGAGTAACAGTGGCATTTCATATAACCTCGAAGAAACAAAGGTATTTAAAAAGGGATTATAAAAGGATCTATTGGACCCTAGTGGCTAATTACCCTTTAAAAGGTAGAGTTTTAGTAATTATGGTTATTCCTTCTCTGCAAGCCCAGTCTTGCTACCTGGATGAATCTGAAGGGACTAACATTCAGTAGCCATATACAAAAATCACTTACTTTGTTAGAAGAAATCTGGAAACGAAATACAGAAATATGGAAGTGAGTATTAACAGTGTAAGCCCTGTTAAGTTAAAAATATCAACACAACTGGGGCGCCTGGGTGGCGCAGTCGGTTAAGCGTCCGACTTCAGCCAGGTCACTATCTCGCGGTCCGTGAGTTCGAGCCCCGCGTCGGGCTCTGGGCTGATGGCTCGGAGCCTGGAGCCTGTTTCCGATTCTGTGTCTCCCTCTCTCTCTGCCCCTCCCCCGTTCATGCTCTGTCTCTCTCTGTCCCAAAAATAAATAAACGTTGAAAAAAAAATTAAAAAAAAAAAAAAAAGAAATAGTTGTTAAATGGAGTGCCTGGGTGGCTAAGTCGGCTAAGCATCTGACTTCGGCTCAGATCATGATCTCATGGTTTGTGGGTTTGAGCCCCCGCATCAGGCTCTGTGCTGAGAGCTCAGAGCCTGAATCCTGCTTCAGATTCTGTGTCTCCTTCTTTCTCTGCTCCTTCCCCACTTGCTCTGTCCCTCTCTGTCTCTCAAAGGTGAATAAATGTCAAAAAAAAATTAACTTACAAATATGTGTTAACTGCTATATGAAGGGACCTTTGCTTGGTGTTTAAGAAAAGTAAAGATGAGTAAGAAGTTTGCTATCAAGTTGTTTAGGGTCAAGAAGGTGGCCAATCCAAGCACATGGATGACCAATACAAGGCAGAATAATATAAATTGAGGCAAAGTGCCTACTCTGAGGTCTTGGGGACACAGACAGAGAAGGAGGAAGGTAGCATATCCTTTTGAGGGATCAAAAAAGTCTGCATGAAGGAGGTGGAAATGAAACAGGTTGTGTGTAAAACCTGTGACTGAAGGGAGTGTTCACCATAGTCACAGGGAGAGGTGGGTGACCTATCCATCCCAACGTGCCCTGTTGTTAATATCACTCCTGTTACTCTGAAAAAGTATTTTGGGCACTAAATTATATTGTTACTCATACAATACGATCAGATAACTGGCAGCCATTTTGTGGTGGGACTTAGGCCAAGTTTGTACCGCATTTGCTAGGAACTGAAGTATATTTGAATGTTTGTGAGCATGGATGTATTCTCAGCACAATTCCATTTTGTGAGATTTGTCTGCCCAGTGGTGAGTCAGATGAACTGTAGTGTGCAAGGATAAGAGAAAAGACAATAGCAAGATTATTGAAGAAATCTAGGCAAGATATATTGGGGGCTTGACATGTGGCAGGGGAAAATAGGAGAGACTCATTTCCAATTGAATTGGGAACGGAGGAAGACAGAGTAGGAGGTGAAGCCTTGGCACTGTTTGGTCTTGTGATTCCTAACATTCTCTGTGGCTGCCAGTAGGACTCTGTCTAAAAAAACTTAAAGCAAGAGTCTGTGGTTTTTCCTCTGGTCTGAGCTAAAGGAGAGAAAGCAATTCTTTTCAATTGCTAATGACTGCATCTAACCAAGTATGGAGAAGGATATTTGGGCCAAAATAGTGAAGTTGGGTAAAAAATCAGTTTGTGGGGACAAAGGCAAAGGTAAGGATACAAGGAAAAAAATCTCTGGTGGACTATGATTTTCAGTAACCAAATCTGCTACAACATTCAAGTGAATTTTGATAGTTGAAATGAAAAAGCAAATTTGTTAGAAATAAAAGTTAAATCATTTCTAAATGACTATTAATCAATTTAAATATATCATCACTTCTGTCATTATGTAAATTTGGGTGTTAAATGGATTTTATATTCCAGTAATCTTGGGCAAATTTTAGGGTAATTTTGGTTTTCTGTTTGTCATGATTGTGACCAGATTCATTCAGTAGTTTTTCCTTTACTATATATCCCCTTTTTGTATAACTTTGGGCACCTTGCATACAAAAATCTGAAGAAGCCAAATTTCAATTATATTTTTTTCTCTCTAAAATCATTCTAAAATGTGATGTGGTGAATCCATGTGGTAATCTGCAAGGTTCTACATTGCAGCAGTGTTCTAAATCTTGTTCACAGGGAGTGATTTTGAACCAATCAAACCTACACCACTAACTGTAAGTTTATTTGTGTGTTTGTTTGTTAAGGATGACTAGAGGTTGTTCTCATTTGGAAAAAAAAAAAATCTTCTTAGTTCAAAAATTGCAATCAGTTGAATGTTCTCATTGGAATTTTAGACTCGCTGAGTTATTTGCTCAGTCAAGTTATCTCCAGAAAAGTACCAAGGACTGTAATGTTTTCATCTGTCCGTTGGCCCAAATCCTGTAGACTACAGCTCCTAGTATAACCTTTGCGAGTGTATACCAACACACAGATTTCACACACCATATACACACAGCTTTGTAGAAGATTTCATGTTCTCAGGCAAGATTAAATGTCATATGTTTCTCCTACCAGCTGTTTTTCTCTAAAATTCTCATCCACACGAATTGAATTGAAAATAGTATTGGTGGATTGTGGGCCTGTCATAAAAACATAAAGTGTTTACATCAGCAGCTTATCACCGTAGCACTGTCCTTTCTTCAACACAACACTTTCCCCGTGTTAAAATGTCCAATCAAACTGCAATGTATTGAACATTTGGTTAGGAACTGAAAGCATGAAATCAAGAATTCTATTTGGAATGAAAAAGAAAAATATGTGTAGAAGGTGGCAAGAAAACCAGCAATGACTAGAGACAGTCCATACCATAGCATCATAAAGAATATATCTCCAAAGAAAGCTCTCAAACTACTTCTACCACACTGATTATTTTATAGTGCATTTATAGAGAGAGCACGCAAACATTTGTGATTGCAATGATACCACCATCTTATGTTCTATCCCCTCCCCTGCACTCTGGGAAGCCCTATCGCTTGGAATCTCTTTGTGTTTCTTTGCCTCCTTGATCTCATCTTCCTTCTGCTCAACTTGCCCCTGCTTTTGGCCTTTCTCCCAGGCACCATTCCCGTGGAGCACTCGTCATTCACATGGCTTCTGCTATAAAAGCTACACTCGTGTTTTTGAACGGCTTTCTTAGTGCCTGCTCTTTTACACGCACGCAAATGTTGACTTAAACAATCCCAAACCAGAATCTGAAAGCAATCCAAAACCCAAATTGTGAAATTAAGATATCTAAAACCCAAATTTATCATGTTTGAAACAATCGCTATTTAGTGAAAGCCTCCTATGTGCCAAAAACCAGGCTAAGCGCTTTATGTATAAATGATCTCCTTTCATCTCTAAGAGAAGCAGAGAAGTTAAGAATTTTTGCGACCATGAGGTGTGCCTGAGGCTGAACCTATTGTGTTTGACTACAAGTCTCATGATTTTAGCTGCTGCTTTATATTCTCCATTATGCGTAATCTTCATGTTTATTCCCCTCTTGTATCAACATTATCTGTTTTTCAGAGCTCCAAACTTGAGAGCTAGCACAAGATTTCCTCTTCCCTTTTCTCATTTATACTCTGTCAACAAATTATATTACTCCTTTGAAACTGCTCCTAGATCCATTCTTTCCTTTCCACTTCTAAGGCCAAATCCTTAGTCTAAAGCTTCCTCAGTGACATAAGCTGACCTTCTGGACTTGTACCTTGAGAGTGACTTCTAGATTTCTGCCATCTGATGTTATTCCATATGCTTCTTCTGCTTTGTCACTCTTTAAAAAATATTTACTCAGTCAGCCAATTTTACTTAACACCTTTATTCTGCTCAATGCTGAGAACATTGAGGGATGTGGCCTACCTTCATGCATCTAATAGGGGAGACCTCTTTTAAACTGGTAATTATAGAATAGTTACTAAATAAAAATTGTTATAGTTGTTACCAAAGATGCTAGGAAGGGTTCTTTTTTTTTTAAAGTTAACATGTGCATAAAAGGAAACTGAAAACACAAAAAACAAAAAGCAAAGTCATCCATAATCACAAGCAGTTTACAGTTTGACTTCTAGGTCCCAGAACTGGGCTATGAAGGGTTCTTAAACTAACATTATTTCCTATTGACCATTAACTTTTCAAATCTTGTCTTTCTACTACAGCCTTTCATTTCAATGAAACCAGTGTTCTTACCAAATCAACCAATCCATAAAAGTCTTCTTTAACTTACAAAACATTACAGCTTCTGAGCATATATGGACTCTCTCTGGGTATCCATTATTTTACGTTTCCAAATTTGTGTTCTGTGTTCTTGGAGCATGTATGCATCTATGGTTGTACGTATGATTGTATTCCACAAACCCTCTGGGCAGAGAGAATAAGCATAATTCTTTTGTGTTCTTCCTGATTCTCACTTCTTGCTAGCCCCACAACGGCTGTCAAAGTAAGTTGCGAATAGTTGTCAGCTAAAAGGTTGCTGTTGAATTAGATGAACAGGAAAATGATACACATTTTCAAGCCAATTCTGAGTCAGTATGTGCCAGAAAGTGAGTTAGACAAAAGTGGGGATATATTTGGGCTGAATGGTTCTTATCTCCTTCACATCTCTGTAGCCTTGATAAAGCAAGTTATCTCCCTGAAACTCAGTCTCCTCATCTATAAAATGAGGGCTTGACTAGGCGACCTCTCTTCCAACTTCGTTTGGAATGTTAGAGCCTAGGGAATAACTGCCTCCAGGATTTTCTCACATTTCTCTGAGGTCCCTAATTCTAAGATGCTCTCATTATAAAAGAAAATTGCCAGTTACATAAGAAATGGCCAAGCACTTGGAGGAGTGACCTAATTTTTAAGCAAATGCATGTGAAAATTATTATGTATACGTAGTGAAGGATGCAGATTAATGCATGAAGCATTTCAGAAAACAAATGTGCTTGAGGCAGCCATCGGTCTCACAAACCTTAGTCAAGTGCATTCACATCAACATAGCACGATACAGAAGTATGATCCAGAATCTGAATTACTTTTCCAAAAAGCCCAATGGGGCATGTACTCACACCATATGTTTCTTTCAGTTTTACTGAGATATCTTAGGCAGGAAAATGAAAAAGGCAACTCAATACTCGATATTCCACATGAATTTATAAATTTCTTTGCTCTCTAGTTGAAAAAACAAACAAGAAGGGAGAGCTAGAAGATACAGCCGACAGTAGACATCTTCTAGTTCATCTGATTTTGCGAGTTTAGCTTTTATGTACCTCTTCTTTGGCACATTCTATTCATCATTACTCCTTGTTTATCATTCAAATCATTTCCCCAGCTAGAAATACATGAGCCACTGGCTGGAAGACTTTGATGTGACCCCAGAGAAGTTAATGTGTGAAGTAATCTCTTGTTAGAGATTGATTTTGATTTCACCTCACATTAGTGAGTTCCTTATCCCCTTCTACCACATTTTCTTTGTACTTCTAGTCAATGCAGTATCATAAATCCCTCTGCCACAATGCCTTAGGAAGAGAGAAGGAATTATGTCTACTAAGCAGCCCTCTTGTGACAAATTATAGCGTTGGTAGCAAGAGTCAGTTAAGTTTCCTTGTATACCTGTGAATTTTTTCCCCATTTTATTTTTTTCCCCTAGTTTCACTCACCCTGTGGACAGTGGAAGAAAGCTGATGCTTTCAAGTTCTTTTGTAACTGAAAAATATAAAAGCTCTTATTCTCTTGAAAAGTAATTTATGATAGTTTAAAGACTTAATTCAAGTATGGAAACCGTGTAGGTGGCAAGAGTTTTCTTCCTATTGGTGGTGAACCTTATAACACCAACAGAGAAATATATATATTTGTCTTGAAACATAAAGGACACATTTCTAGTGCAGAAAATATTTTAAGGTCAATTCTAACTAACCACAATGTGTAGTAGTTAGAAATTGGGCGCTAATTTAAGTAACATCCTGAGAAATTAAATTGCATTCAGTCTAGTTGCATGGGGGCAGCATGGTATGGTGGTTACATACAAGTCTTGCTTTAACATTCTGCATCTTCTTCCTTCTCTACATTTTGTGCTAATGCATTTGGGTGCTTGAGACATTTTAAGTTTATATTCTTATTATGTGAATCTGCCCTAACTATAGCACCCTATCCTTTTAGTGTAGACCTAGTCCCAAGCAGATAATAAATGTTTCATATTTTCATCTGGTTTAATGGATTGGGCCTAATTATTCAATACCAATTATTTCATGATTTTGTATTTAAAGTCAAATTATTTTTGTGACTGCAATATGACTCTAAATAGTACTAGAGGAGATGTTACAAGTTTGTTTAGAAGTTGTTTTATTTTTGTTTTTGTTTGTTTTGGTCCTATTCCCCACTCTTTAATAATATATTCTATCAGGAGATACTCATTAACTGTGTGATTTAAAAAGAAAATTGAGGGGTGCCTGGGTGGCTCAGTCAGTTAAGCATCCGACTTTGGCTCAGGTCATGATCTCACGGTCTGTGAGTTCGAGCCCCACATCAGGCTCTGTGCTGACAGCTCAGAGCCTGGAGCCTGCTTCAGATTCTGTGTCTCGCTCTCTGCCCCTCCCTTGCTCATGCTCTGCCTCTCTCTGTCTCAAAAATAAAGAAAAACATTGAAAAAAAGTTTTTAATAAAAAGAAAATTGCTCTATTTGTAATATATGATGAAAAGCACGAATGATATATTTTATGGAGGAAAACAGCCTCAATTTAATGTCAGTCAATGGAAAATACCTTGATAGTGAAATTCACTTTGATATCATTCCTAGATAAAGTATATAAAGGTCAAACCATTTTTGAATTTACAACCCTCATGTTATAAATTCCTTAAGCATTACTTCTTTTTCAAATTGCTTCACATTCTCTTTTTCAGAATATTACGGTAATTTAAAACTCTTCTATATGATCTGGTATTATACCAAAGGGTCCTTTTTCTTACCACTTCACTACTGGTTTCCTACTGTGTGTTAGGAAGGCATGGATGCTTGCTTAGGTTAGTCTCGTATGCCAAAGAAGCATGCTTCCTTCTGATTCCTGTTAACCAAATATTGATTTTCAGTCATTTAAAATCTGAACAAACTCCAGCTTTTATTTGAAACCATTCCAATATCATCAATTGCATTCATATTTGGGTTTTAGTTTCCTGTAAGAGGTCTTACCAGATGATTCCACAAATTCTCTCTCAGTTCTCCAGGGGAACAATGTCCAGAGTTTCTTTTATCGGTGCTTTTTTAGCAAACCGTAGCTTACAAAGGGATTCTATTTTTCTGAATAGCTTAAATTCCCTTTTTCATATTTTATTCCACAGTTTCAATATTTTCCCTTCGTTTTGGAATAGTTTGTCCATTTCAACTAATCTCTCCCACTGCTGAAATGAAATCACACAAATAATAACAATAAAAGAAGAGCTATATACCTGTATTTTAAAATATAATTTTGCCATAACATCCTGAAATCTCGATGCCTTCGAATAGTAAAGCAAATTTGGAAAATTGTATATGTATAGAAGGAAAATTATAAATATTTATCATATTAAAATATTCTGTTTCTGTATGGAGTGCTGATAAGCAAAAAATATATCTATTCCATTTTACATCTCAGCTCAGTATATATTAAGTCATTTCCTAAACTTACTTTTTTTAAAAAAAATATAAGATAGGGTTGTCAGATTAATTAAATAAAAATTCAGATAGTCAGTTAAAATATTAATTTCAAATAAACAATGAATAATTATTTTGTATAAATATGTCCTGTGCAATATTTTCACATCCCAAAATATTATTTATTTTTAGCTGAGATTAAAATTCAACTAGGTGTCCTGTATTTTGTCAGGCAACTCCATACTAGGTTGATTAGACTAGATTTATGAAACAAAGATAAATAAACACGAAGTTAAAATCTTCAAATTATTTGCTGTAAGAATTTAGTAAAGTTTTATGTGTGTATTTAAGGCACAAGAACATTAATTAACAGTGCAAATATGAGTTTAAGTTACAAGAAAAAGGACATCAAAATAGACCAGTGTTCCTTGGATAGGTGACTTTAAAGCTTGATGACTAATAGTTGTGGTGATTGGAACAAAGGCCTCCCACAGACGTGGACATTCTAATCATTGGAACCCATGAGTGTGTTATGTTACATGGCAAAGGGGAATTAAGCTTGCTAATCGACTGACTTTAGAATAGGTAAATTATCCTGGGTTATCTAAGTGGGTCCAATGTAACCAAAAGGGACCTTAAATACGGAGAGGGAGATGGTGTCAGTAATGCCACCTGGCAAAGGTTCCACTGGCCATTGCTGGCTTTCAGGATGGAAGGGGACCCTGAGCCAAAGAATGCAGGCAGCCTCTAGAGGCTGGAGAAGACAGTGAGAGACCTCCAGAAAGAGAGCAACCCTGCTGACATCTTGATTTTAGCCCAGGGAGACCCATTTCTATCTTTTGACTGCCAGAACTGAAACATCAATTTATGTTATTTTAAATTACTGGGTTTGTGGTAATTTGTCACGCAGCAATAGGAAACTAATACAGTAGGTAAATATTATGTATAGTCGGTGACTCCTTGGGTGATTTTCTGCTGTTTTCAGATATGGCATACCATTCCTTAAAACCAATTTTCTTATAATATTAATAATAATGAATATGTGAGTATGTTTAATATTAAAATATTTTTAAAGTATAGGGAATGCACACTTTGAAACATAGTATATTAAGCTGATATGCTGTACATTAAACATTTTAATTTACATAAACGCATGTGCATAGTGAGTGAAGCTGCTTTATCTTTGCATTCTTTTTCTTATTAAAAATCTTATTTATTTGGCACATACAAGATTGGCTCATATTCTTTACTGGCACTTTTTCTTGAGTAGTAAAGAAATACTAAATTTAAGAAATGTGTTTAGGGGCGCCTGGGTGGCGCAGTCGGTTAAGCGTCCGACTTCAGCCAGGTCACGATCTCGCGGTCCGGGAGTTCGAGCCCCGCGTCAGGCTCTGGGCTGATGGCTCGGAGCCTGGAGCCTGTTTCCGATTCTGTGTCTCCCTCTCTCTCTGCCCCTCCCCCGTTCATGCTCTGTCTCTCTCTGTCCCAAAAATAAATAAAAACGTTGAAAAAATTAAAAAAAAAAAAAAGAAATGTGTTTATTCCACAAATGTATATAACAATAAAAAGAAAAGGGCAATGAAATATGAATTGCCTTCCATATCTTCTAAGTTCATTAGTGTGATAATCTCCCTTTTTTAAAACAAAGTATATACTTTATTTTTTTAATTTTGTTAACGTTTATTCATTTTTGAGAGACAGAGAGAGACAGAGTGCGAGTGGAGGAGGAGCAGAGAGAGAGGGAGACACAGAATCTGAAGCAGGCTCCAGGCTCTGAGCTGTCAGCACGGAGCCTGATGTGGGGCTCGAACTCACTGACCGCAAGATGATGACCTGAGCTGAAGTCCAAGGCTTAACTGACTGAGCCACCCATGTGCCCCACCAAGTATATATTTTAGTTATAAATATAAAACACCCACCTTATAGGAAATGGAAAAATGGAAAAAAGAAAAGCAAAGGCACTTAAATCCTACCATCTAAAGTAATTGCTGTAATCTGAGAGAACGTTTTCTTCCAAAAGTAGGTTTTAAACACTTTTGAAAGAAGATTATGTAATATAGCATCTATGGATCCAGTAATATACCAGGTATATTTAAATTTTTTCCTGATAGTAGACATTACTTCCTTTGAATTTTCACTATTATAAATACATTGGAAACAAATTCCTTATCTAAATATGATTTTCTACAATTTTCATTGTTACTTCAGGATAAGTTCCTTAAATAACTATAGAATAAAACAATAGGGCAATTTTGTGGATCATAATGTTCTTTCTCAAGCTAATTCATAAATTAGTGATACTAATTCAAACTGGTATCAACACTAAAGACAGTTACAGATTTGGTGCATTCTTAAAAGCCTTTGTATATATAGTACTGACTTTGGGTATGCAGATCTGGCTTTGAAGCCTAAAGTTTCCAAAGTCCGAATTGTTTAAACTCTATTGTACACCTTCCTTTTAAGCATCCTCTACACCTTCATTGAACTGGGCAACTATAAAACCACACAGAAATGGAAATACACCTTACCCCACAGGGGGTGAAGTCCTATGGCTTGTTGGTATTGCAATTCCAAGTCAACCAGAGAAACACAATCAGATGGACCACAAACTCCTCTGCAGCACTGCTGTTTAAATGGCTAACTACTGAGCTCCTTGAGGCCTGGCATCCTCTTCTCTTTATCTCTGTGTTCCCTGTACCCAGCACAGTGCTTGACACATAGTAGATAGGCAGGTCATTTTTGTGGAAGTAATGAACCATGCATAAGTGCATGAACAAGGCCAACTCTATTCTCCCCATGTTGTTTCTTTTTAGAACCTGATCACGGAAATAGTGTTCTCAACACACCCTGAGAGAATGTTGAAAAACACTGTACATGGGCACTTTTCATTTATGAAGAGAGTTGTACATTTCATAATACACACCTCTGACTGTGATGGATTTGGCATGGTATGTAATCTATTTAGGTTGATTGAGAATTCATTGTGGACCTACCGGCCTCTAAACCTCCTTCCTCTCACTACCTGGTTCCTCAGTGTTTTCATTCTTTTTCTTTATTTCATCACCCAGAAAACACGTTCCACCTGAGCTCAGACCCATTTGTCTAAGGATAAAAGCAAAGAGAAGAGAAGAGAGGGGCTGATCAAGGAAAGCACAGACCTTGACCTGATAGTGCCGGTCAGTTGAGGGACTGGAGGTGAACATTATACTGACAGTGTTAGGGCAGACTGGGAAGCGGTTCTGGGAACCTGCAGTTCCCAGCTGCAGGGTTCAGTTCTGTCATTCCCAGCCCTGAACTTCCCTGAGAAGTCCTGGTTTAAGAAATACTAAACCTTGCAGCGCTTGGATGACTTGGTCAATTGAACATCCAACTCTTGATTTTGGCTCAGATCCTGATCCCAGGTGACCGGATTTAGCCCCACAGAGGGCTCTGCCCTGCACATGGAGCCCTCTTGAGATTCTCTCTCTCATTCTGCCCCTCCCCTGCTCGCACACGTGTTCTCTCTCTGTGTCTCTCTCTCTGTAAAAAAATAAAAAAATTTAAAAAAAAAACAAAATAAAACAAAATACAATACAATACAATACAATACAATAAAAATACTAAACCTGAAATGAGGCTGGTAAAGCCAGTGATGGGAAGTCAAAGCTTTTGAGTTTGGGTATTCTGAGTTTCCTCAGGCTTTGACAAAACAACCCATGTGGAGCTTCCTGTTTTGATGCCTCCACAGACAGGTGCCAGGGTTCCTCATGGAGAAAATGACCCAAAGCTTCAGGATGGGGACTGCACCCATTCATTCAATAGCAAGTTGTTCTTTTTTTCCCTAAAACAAATTCTGTCTCCACCATTTGCTAGCTATGAGAGTTTTAGTAAGTGATGTAAATCAATTAAGCCTCATTTAAAACGACCTGTGTATTGGAGGCAATAATTATCTACCTCAAAGGGATGTTGGAACATTGAATTAGATATCTTTCAAGTGGCTGGGAAATATTAAGCACTCAATTAATGGCAATAATACTTACTTTTAGTATTACTTGGTTATATTGTGGTTTCCACACTGCATTTAACTTCATAATGTCCTCAATTTGTAATTGGTTTCACAACTTAATGTGGGGTTTTATTCAACTCCCCCTTGTATGTCCAGTTTAAATTATTTATGATCATATCAGCCATTCTGTGGACAAATACACACTTTGTGAATCTCACAAAATGATATACTCTGTCTCCTCAAGAGTCTGTCTTTCTGGTAGCATAAGCAACATCTCAGAAATAAAAATCCTGTAATATCACATTAGCTATGCAGCTAACCATTCTCTAACCAGTCATGTATCTATTCTAATATTGTAACCATAAATTATAAGAAAAAAATCATTAAAAATAACATTTTTCTCAAATATTTATTTTCTTGCCCCTGTTTTCTGTGTCCCAATATGCTTCCCAAGTTTATTCTGAAGTCATCATTTGTCTCCCCACCCCACCCTCCCCAGGATAATTAGGAGTCAGTAGAATTAGTTAATTTGTTAAGTCCCCACATGTAGGTTTGTGTCATGAAGAGACAACCATATATAGATCACCTTGGTCAGGTCTGTGTAGAGCCACTTGCATTGGTTCCCTCCACTCATATGGTTTTGGTGTACGCAAACACAATTATTGTCTGATATTTATTTACTAATAGTACTGATTCACTTAATAGAACAGGATTCCATATAGTTCATGTCATTCTAGGATCACAAAATTTCTTTTAACTTTTCAATGTTAATTATATTAGAGAGAGAGAGAGACAGAGTGTGAGCAGGGAGGGCTAGAGAAAGAAGGAGACACGGAAGATGAAGCAGGCTCCAGGCTCTGAGCTGTCAGCATAGAGCCCAACATGGGACTCAAACCTCAAACGAGCCACGAGATCATGACCTGAGCCGAAGTTGGACGCTTATCTGACTGAGCCACCCAGGTGCCCCTATTTTTTTTTAATATTTATTTATTAGAGAGAGTGAGAGACATAGCATGAGTGGAGGAGGGACAGAGAGAGGGAGACACAGAATCCGAAGCAGGCTCCAGGCTCTGAGATGTCAGCACAGAGCCTGACGCAGGTCTGGAACTCACAAACCACGAGATCATGACCTGAGCTGAAGTCGGCCAACTGAGCTACCCATGTACCCCACAAAATTTCTTTAAATTTTCCCTATAGATGTCATCCATTCTTCAAAACACATGCTAGATCATTTATTTGAGGGGCAACTCATTTGATTTAACCAACATAACCTCTCTAGTTGATGACAGTAAACAAATCTCATTCATTTATAATACCAAAAAAATGCATGTATACAAAGATATAATGAAACATGAAATTTAGGCCAAGAGCTGAAGTTAGAAATGTGTTCTTCCTCAATTACAACTAATGGATACTCTAAGGTGAGGGTTTACTAAACATGCTTACGTGTTGCAGTCCTATACTTGCCCTTCCTGTACAGATACTTTTCAACAATGATTAAAACAATAACAATGAAGGAGATTTCCTACTGAAGAATCACGACGGAGAGAGGGAGGACCCAGAGCCCAGAAAAGATATCTGGATTGATAAAACTGGGGTTATTGTTGAACATATTGTAAACTTGGAAAATTTGGGGGTGAATCACACACCAAGTAGAGTCATAAAGGGGGAGCGGTTAGGTACAGCAATGTTTCTTGCAAAGAGAGTCATGCCCCCACAGAAGGAACTGTTACCAGGAGCAGATGCTTCATTCAGGCCGTGGCTATCATTCGGAACCTGGTCAAAGGAAAGTTGATACTTAAATACTGCCAAGAATGGAGGGAAAATGTAAATAAATCGGATTTCAAAAAGAGAAGAATGCAGGAGGGTAGGCAGAGAATGTACTGATCGAGAAGCAGTTATTGACCCCCTGCTATTTGCATTTGGGCAACTCAGAGAAGTTCCCCAAAGGAAATTACAATGTATTCAAGGTTACAGTCACTAACAACAATCTCTAATTATGTAAGAAAGAAGGATATATCTATAGCCAATATTTATTGAGTATGCCAGGCACTGATGTAACAAAATGTTCTAAATGTATTAACCCAATGCATCCTCACACTGCTGCCATAAGATGTGTGCTGTTATTATTCCATATTATAAGATGAGATGGGTAAAGAAATTGACATGTAGAGAGGAAGGGGTGAAGCTAGGTAAGTGGCAGAGCTGGGATCTGAAGCCATGCTGGCTGGCTTCAGAATCAGTTTCTTAATCACAGTGCAGTCTGCCATGAGGAAAATCGTGTGGGAAAGTAGAGGCAGGAGAAGGACTTTTTTGATCTTGGGTGATTTGGAAGACTCCATTGAGAACCTGTTAGGGTTGGACTAGCTCCCTCTCCTGTGCTTCTGTGATGTCTTTTGTATGTCTTGCCCATGTAATATACTGCATTGTATTTTACATACTGGTTTGCGCCTGTCTTCACCACTCGATTGTTATTTCCTTGAAGGGAGGAATTGCTTTTCCGTTATTCATCCTTGTTAACATCCTTGTTAGTAGAGGCCACCCAGAAAAACATTCAGGAACTGGTTCTTCCAATAAACAAATTAGTGAGGCTTTAAAAGACGAGTATGGTTTTCAGAGGTAGAAAAGGGCTTATTGGGAAAGAAGAGTCCCTTCTGAGTTTTCAGTCAGAACAGTCAGAAGATCTAAAATCTATATTGCTGGGGAACCAGGTTGCTCAGTCGTTTAAGCATCCGACTCTTGATTTTGGCTCAGGTCATGATCTCATGGTTTGTGAGTTTGAGCCCCAAATTTGAGTTTGGGATTTTCTCTTTCCCTCTCTCTCTTACCCTCCCCCTGCTCTCTCTCTCTCTCTGTCTCTCTCTCTCTCTCTCTCTCTCTCTCTGTCTGTCTCTCTCTCTCTCTCTCTGTGTCAAAAATAAATAATTAAAAAAATTAAAATAACATTGCCAAAGCAAAGATTTTGCAAGGGACACATTTGAAGGAAGCATCATAAAGTGGGACAAGGGGCACAGAAAAGAAACAGATTGAGACGGTAAAGCTCTGTTTACTTAAGTTTTCCTGGCTTGACTCTACTTACCTTCACCTACAGATTAAATACAATTTGCAAAGGTTTAGAAAGTGCCCCTCTCTTGCTCCATTTATCTTGGGGAACACTGGTCTTGTCCAAGGTTCTGAAGGGTTCCCAAGCCGCTACAATCCTGGACTGCCTTTGAGCCAGCTTTAGATTGGGGATGTGTGGGGAAAACCTAACAGCATATAAATTCTATTAAGGAATTTCATGGAAATATCTGCAGCCTGTCTATTCAAGAAGATACTGAATGTGTTGAATTGGGGCCCGTCTAGTCAATGTGCATGTTGATTAGTGGCTAGATTAATTAGTAACCCTACACAATTAAGACACTAGGAGAAATTTAGGTGATGAGAGAAGGAAAACAGAATGGCTGTGTTTTTTATATATCTGCGAGTCTGGTTATACAACAAATCCATTTCAGTCCTAGTCAGGGTCTGCTTACATCCGTCCACCTGAAAACCTAACGGGTTACAAGGGTTGCTTCTCCTATTCCTTACTCCACTTTGGAAATTTGAAACTGAAAAATTACTCCAGCTACACAGCTGAAGACCTTTATTTTTCCTTCTTCACGCGAAAGACCTCTATAATTTGGCTCTACTACCAGTTATCATTACTTGCCAGCTTGTGAATTTGATATTTTTGCACTATATTTAGTAACAAAAACTTAGTTATTTGGAAATCAGTGAGCAAGAAGCTCTTTCCAGCACACTTTTGCAAAATTTCAGGCACAAAATCCCGTCTCCTTTGTAAATGCTGGTAAATGTTTTATTGGGACAAATTAACCAGGAACAATCAACTGATGCCATAGTTAATTCATTTTTATTACATACACGTATAATTTTAGCAGAATAATTGGAAAATAATTGGTGAAATGATTGATGAGCAGCATAAAGCTTTATATGTCTACTGAGACATAAAAAATTAAAATAGTTATTGGCTGCAAAGTCATCAGTACACCGATGCTGTTGTGTAGACCTATCATCATTCTGAATGTCATGAAGAGGAAAAAATAAATCAGTAGGAAAAAAGTTCATGTTCCAAGAAAGGAAAAATTTGACTCATACTACCGAAAGCAAACCTGGATTAAGACGAAAACGGAAAATTTATAGTGAATGTCAAAATGTTTCATTTTAAATGTAATAAGGTGTGCCTGGTTAAGATGTAGTATGAAGATATTGACCAGTAATTAATTATGAAGCACTGACAACCATAAACATCTATATGATTCTTTGAAAATAGAATTTCCATAAATCACATCTACATTTCCAAAATGGTACTTAGGTCAAAAATTTTTGGGCCTTTTCTTTTTGGAGATGCCTTACTCAGATATTGTCGACCGAAACCCCATGAGCAAAATGAAATGGGAAATGACAAAGGGAAATACTAGTGAAGAGAGGCTAAGGTACATTGTGGTAACAAAACAACCCCCAAATTTCAGTGGCTTCTCAGAACAGAGTTTTAGTTTTCAGTCCTGCAAAGCCTGCGGTGACCCTTGAGAGCCACTCTCCTCCATTGGTCACTCAGCAATGAAAAATGCCTCCACCAGGTGATCTGCCGTCTCAGCGTGTTACCTCCACAGTCACTGTGGCAGAGGAAGAGAGAGCTGGAAGGTCAAGCACTGGTTCCCAAATGCTTCAGCACGGAAGTGATACATGCCACTTCTGTTCCCATCAGCAGTCTCACCTAGTCATATTGTCCCCTTTCTGCAGGGAGCCTGGGGAAGGTGGGCGACCACAGCACTGTTTGGTGAGTAGTAACTATCTTGCCATGGTGGTTAATTTTACAATTCCTTAATGTATAGTGGTTTTTCCCCCACCTTAATATATAGTTCCTATCAGAAGTATATATCAAGCTAAAAGATTTAAACTCTAGTCTGTAAATATGACAAGTGTGGAATACTTATGGATAAAGGGCCATCATATTTGGTTGCTAAAAAGAAGGCTTCTATGAAACTAAAAAAGTATGATTTGGTCATTATTTTCTCTCCAGGTATTTCTAGCTTTCTAACAGCATGCCTGTGTCAGTATTTGATGTTGTAATAAGTAACGTGATCGACATCTTTTGCTTTCTCAACTTCCATTAAGGCGACATTAGGCTAATTAGTTCTATGAACAGTCTCATATCTGGTCAGTTGGTCAGAGCCCTAGCTCATGTTTATCTTATATTCTTGTACTCTGGCTCCCCTTCCTCCATCTTGTCCCTCTCTTTGTTGTTTTCTTGCTTTCTTTTGCGTGTGGGCTTCATTCTCAGCTGCAGATATGCTTTCTCTTTATGAAGGAGAAAAGGCTAGTAATCCCAGATCACACCCTCTTAGTTTACCAAGTCCAGCAGAAGGAGAAATTCTTTCTCTGAGAATACTATACCAGTTCCTGGGTATCACCCTGACTGTTTCTGCTTGAGTCTCACTCCCTAACTCTTAACCAGTTTCATTTGCCAGAAGAATGCAGACCTAACGAAGGATTTGGGGCCCATGATGATGCCTGTGATAGATGGCCCCAAAGGGCCTTTGCCGTGATGTGCAAACCTAGAATGCAGATCAGGGAACTGTTCCCAGAGGAACGAGTAGGACTCTTCAACCTATGTCTTCTGCATCATGTGTGATAACTACATCTACTCTTCTAACTCTGTGTTTATGTCAGACACCCCAAACTACCTGTTATAAAGTATACATTCAAATAGCATTTCTATGTCTTTAATTTTTAAAATATATTAAATAAGCATCAAATTGGGGATAAGAGCATTCTCAAATTATTTATGAAGAATAACTCCTAAGGAATAAGAATCTGAAGGTCTATTTTTGGCTGTTACATATATTATAATTATAATTTATATACCTTATATAAATTATAAAATATAGAAAATATAAGTACATATAATATATAATTATATGTAATAATTTTAGAACACTAAGAATCTGCAAAGGGTTTTACTAAAAACGGTCTTAGTACATGAACCAATGTTTTCTTCTTCTGTCAACATTTTACCAAACTTTCTTCTTTAAATCAAGTACAAATATTCATTTTTTCCCTTTAAAATGGGAGTTTTTTGGAGAAAAAGAATTTTTTGGGAGAAAAAGTTTTTTGGGAGAAAGAGAATGTTTGCAATGAGTTCTATCTCTGACACCTTTAAGTGGATACTTTTGGAAACTCCCTTCTCTCTCCCGTACACAAATCCTGTAAGAAGGCTTCTAAGCAGCATTTGCTTTGCTAGCACTGCCCTTGCCTACCTGATGAACAGGCTTCCATACTATGTTATCAGTTAGCTTATAGAGGTAGACTGTGCCTTTCACTGCCAAGGCATTAAAGAAAGGGCAGTTAGCTCTTTTCCATTTTCTCCCATTCCCCACTGATCATGAAATTATGAATCTGTTCTTTTTTCTTTCTTTCATTCTTGGAAGGAACATTCGCAGCCCCGGCTGCCCAAATATTTAAAGGCAGTCACTTACTCTTATAATGGCAGCTTCTTCATCATTAAGACAAAGAGTTGATAATTAATCCCAACAGGTTATGTGGTAACATCAGTCCAGCCTTGCTACTGGACTTGCTCTAAAAGTAAACCAGTTCTAGTCATCAAATCCTGAAAACACTTTAGGAGCCTCTGTTATTTTCCACAAATTGATCACCCCTGTCACAGGCACCCTGCCACTGCGCCCTGGTCTTCCCAGCTGATCCAAGTCCAGACTGCCGACTATTTCTTGCCCAGACCTAACTAAGATCAACCCATCCCAGACCTCACTGATGCAGCACGCTCCCTTCTTCATTAATTGTCACACTGTGATACGCACTCCCAGCCTGCCTCACCTGCTTCCTCGCTTGGTATTTGGATCTCCTGATGAGGTCACTGGGTCTCTAGAACTTTCCCAACCTGATCTAACCTGGTCTGAGTCATCCAGACCCCAGGATGACAAGTGCTTGTTTTTTCATTGAATCTGCCTTTTACTTACTGTTTTCTAACACATATTATCTCTGCCACTGCTGCTGACCTGTCAGCCTTCCCTTCTTCCTTTTTTTGGTTTTCCTATTTGTGTTTTTCCCATTGACTTCCCAACATTTTCCCAATGATTTCCCATCATTCCTTTCTCTGTGCTTCTTGGGCTTCATAGGTTAACTAATTTCAGTGTACCAAGTGTTACTTTTAGGGTCTCGGTTCTCAGCTGTAATCATATGTGTGGTCTGATATGTGATGAATCCTTTTGTTTCCCTTCAAAACGATTTCTTTGTCTGAAAATTCTAAGGCTTTGGAAGGTTGATTTTTGGATAGCCAACTTTTCAGTGCACCTCCATATAATGAAGCCATGTTCCTTCAACTGCTCTATGAGTTTTAAAACACCCTTTTCCAACTCTGTACTCATTTTTTTAGAATCTGTAAAATGGAAATACTAAGCATTTACTTTTCTAACTATCCCACAGTCAAAATAAATAATTCATGGAAAACTTTTGGAAATCCTTTCACAAAGAATGTGATGTGAGTACAAAGTCTTACCATTATTCAAATAAGTATATTACTACCAGTTGGATGTAAACAGAATAGAAAGCATTCAGAAAGGAATCATAAGAATACAGTACTAAAAATGATTTATTTTTTAAAGGTTAGAAAAATTAAATATGGTTTGATAAACAACAACTAACGAGGCATAACAGATGACAAATAATGGTTTACAAAATAAGCAAATATTCACACAATGGTACTTTGATATAATGCAATTAAATTAAGTCGAGTCCCCTTTGGGTTGATATAGTACCTCATAATTTATATTATAATGCATTAAAAGCTATATAAGGAAGACCTTCTGAGGTGAATAGCAAAAACTGAGCTTCTAGTATGTAACAATTGCTAATGCTTACTTGCACTTATTACTATGTGCCAAATGCTGTTCTGAGTATTTTTCATGCATTAACGTACTGATTCCTCACAATTCCCCTAGAAAGTAGTTACCATTATGCCATTTTACCCTGAGGAATCTGAGTGCAACTGGTCCAGGGTCACACAATCTTAGGTGGTAACTAATGGAATCAAACCCAAGTTGTCTGTCTCCAGGATCCACGCTCTTAATCATCCAGCCATACTGCCTCTGTATAACATAAAACATCATGCTTTAGAGGTTCTTCTCCAGCCTCTATGAACATTCCTTCTCTGTGACTTTTGCTGGCTCTTCTCTCTTTTCCTTAGTCTTAAATTTTGGTGTGCTTCCTTCTAAGTTCTCTACTTTTCTAACTCAATATTCTTTGCTTGGGTTTTTTTTTTCCTCCTTCCTGATGTTGTTTCCTAAATGTATTATTTTGATCTCTGACCTTCCCTATAAGCACCAGAAGTGCATCTTCAGTTGCCACTGAACATATCAACTCATATGTTTAGAGGGTATTTCAGGAAGAACGAATCAAAAATGGAAATCATTGCTGTCCTTCAGTTTCTAATCTCTGCTAATGACCCACCCGCTGACCCCAGGGACCCTTAACTCCTCTGTCTCCTCCATTCCCCACATTGATTATGTTACCAGAATCTCTGAGTTCCAAAATTCTCCAGAAACCTCTTAAATCTGGGCTTATTTCTTCATTTTGGCTGCATCCAGTAGGTTCAAGGTTTCTTTATCTCTCACCTAAACTAACAAAAATCTATCCATCTCCTGACCACTAACTCCCTTTGCCTCTAAAGTCTGTCATCCACTCCACATCCAGTGTTCCTTTCTTAAAAATAAAACAAAAGAATAAAGAAAGAGAAAAAGAAAGCCTTATGTATTAAAAATCTTTATGGATTTACTGGGGTCCAAACTTCCTAGTGCTGTCTCTCCCAAGTCCACATCTCTCTTGAGGCACCAGCCATTCTAAATTTTTTATTGCTCCTGAACATGCTTTTTCTAAAAGACATGTTCCCTATTCTTCTTGCCTGGAAAACACCAAATTTATGGCCCTCTAGCCTCTTTCTTTTCTTTTTTTTTATCCTTTTTATTATCCCTATCAAAATTAAACTGTACCAACTTAGGTGCATATATTTGCCACTTGACTGAAGCTACACTCAGTGCAAAGACCATGTTGGATTCATCTTGATAACCTTAATATTTAACCAGATGCTAAGCACAAAAAAGAAGTTTTAAAAGTTTTTCCTGAGTCAAAGAATGGATGGTGTTTCATGATTTCCCTTTCTAACACAATTTGTTGTACCTAAACACTGTGGCCATAAGATACCAACAAAGTTGGGGGCACCTGGGTGGCTCAGTTGGTTTTGGCTCGGGTCATGATCTTACAGTTTTCTGAGTTCAAGCCCCACATGGGGCTCTGTACTGGCAGCATGGAACCTACTTGTAATTCTCTCTCTCCCTTTCTCTCTGCCCCTCTCCCACTCGTGCTGTCTCTCTCTCAAAATAATTAATTTTTAAAAAGATACCAATAAAGTTGTTTAACTTATATAGGGAGGGAAAAGCAGTCAGATCAGTTATAATTCTTATTTAAAATGGTCAAATTATGGGGCGCCTGGGTGGCTCAGTCGGTTTAGCATCTACTTCGGCTCAGGTCATGATCTCACAGCGTGAGTTCAAGCCCCGCATAGGGCTCTGTGCTGACGGCTCAGAGCCTGGAGCCTGCTTCAGATTCTGTCTACCTCTCTCTCTGCCCCTCCTCCACTCACACTCTGTCTCTCTCTGTCTCAAAAAGTGAATAAATGTTAAAAAAAATTAAAACAACAATAAAAGCAACAACAACAAAGCTGTTAAATATTGGGTAAATCAAAGTTGTTAATTTGGGGCATTGTTTACCTAATTATCTTAGAGGGAGTTTTTTGTTATATGCATACTATGCTCAGTCTGGGTCCAAAGAAAGAAAATAGAAACAACACTAAGTGGCAAAGAAAATTTTATTTTATTTTATTTTATTTTATTTTATTTTTTTAATTTTTTTTCAATGTTTTTTTTATTTATTTTTTTGGGGGGGACAGAGAGAGACAGAGCATGAACGGGGGAGGGGCAGAGAGAGAGGGAGACACAGAATCGGAAACAGGCTCCAGGATCTGAGCCATCAGCCCAGAGCCTGATGTGGGGCTCGAACTCACGGACCGCGAGATCGTGACCTGGCTGAAGTTGGACGCTTAACCGACTGCGCCACCCAGGCACCCCGCAAAGAAAATTTTAAAAAGAGAGCTGGTTACAAAGATGTTCGGGCAATAAAAAGTGAGAGGGAACACTAAAGAAATAGAATAATACATTCAAGAAGGGGCTTCTACTCCCTGGGGCTGGAGAAATAAAGGGGAAAAAACTAGGGTTTTCAGAGACTAGAAGCTGGGGGAGGGGCCCTGTGGATTTATGATTCACGGTTTGGGTTTGCTACTTGGTGGTTCAGACTCCTCAGGACTCAGAGGAGTTCGGTCCTTCAGAGCTGGAACTCAGATCTCTGAGAAAGGAGCCATGCCCCATTGCTGCGGGTACCTCAGGAGCTTGGAGAAGAGCTCCCTGGACTTAGAACTCATTCTTTTGAGGAAGAGTGGTGCCCAGCTGGCTAATTCTTATAGGGAATACACAAGATGACTCTAGAAGCGAAGATGAGAAATGGAGACCAAGCCAAATGTTGCTGTTGGTAAAGGTCACTGCTGGTCACTCTCAGGAAGGAGGAAGTCCTCTCTTCTCTCACCTTGTTTTCCAGTCCCCCTCCCATACCCGCTGTTGGCACAGCCAATCAGAACTCCAGAACAAGGAGAAACAGAGTTTACAAAGTTCCTCTAGCATCACAGACCAGAGTTACAGAAGGGTGGGTTTGTGGCTGGGAGACAACTTCATAACCTGAAAAGGTATAAATCTGAATTCTGAATAAATCTCCCCTAAATTCTCTCAAAATGGAGAGGTCTACATTTGTTTTCCCAGAAACTGAAAAAAAAAAAAGATATATATCTAGTAACAAAATAAATATATATGCATTTGTATTCATGTCATGATATCCTATTTTATGCCAACAGTAAATGTAGAAGAGATTCACTATAGGTCAATAACTTTGATTTCTTCTAATTAGCAAGTTACCTTCATCACTTAATGCAAGATAAATACATAATTTATGACCCATAATCAAATTTCATGTAATAAAAGGCCTAATTTGACACCATAGCTACATTATGTCCATTAGAGCTCGTCTTTTATAGGGATTGCCAAAGTGAAGCATGTGTGTATTAGTGTAAAACAGGGCAGAAGGTGGAAAAAGAGAAGTAAATTATTCTATAAATTATTTAATATTAATTGCCAACTCATTAATCAGCCAAAAACAGTAGAGCCAGCCAACAGTGCCATTTACCCCACTTTCCTGGAGACACGGTGTCTCCTGTGTGGATGAGTGTTTTCTGCAGAACGGTTTTTAGTTTCTCTGGCAGTGAGCCAGAAAGGGGCTTCTTAAGATGAGGTCTAATTCAGTGGGGCCCTGGAAACCAGGCACTCCTGCTGGAAGCTGATCACCTGAGGCCCCCACCAATGCTCAGAGGTCAAGATGCTAATAACTCTGCCATTGTGGTCTTGACCCCAAGACTGGGCTTCTCTTTGGCCCGGGATTCCATCTTTCTTTTATTTCATCCAACACATTCAGCACACATGCACAGGTAAGGCTTTGTTTTGTTTTTAGAAAACATCCCCGGCAAGAATCAGAAGCATCACAAAAAAATGAGTTTCTTTTTTCTTTTTTAAAGATTATTTATTTACTTGAAAGACACAGAGACAGCATTGGTAGGGGAGAGGCAGAGAGAGAGGGAGAGAGAGAGAATCCCAAGCAAGCTCTGTGGGGCTCAATCTGTGAAACCATGAGATCATGACCTGAGCTGAAACCAAGAGTCAGGTGCTTAACCGACTGAGCCACCCAGGTGCCCCCCCCCCAAAATTGAGTTTCTCAAAGTAGCTGCAGCTTCAGTATGCAAAGCTGTCCCTCCCTGTACTCAGCTCTCTCCTGTCCTGTGGTAAAGCCTGAGAATGTTTATGGCCTCAGAACCCACCTCTCATTATGAAATCCTCTAACCCTTGGGGGGTCTGTGTCTAACTTCTTTAAATTTACAGAATCTGTCTCTTATCTTCTCTAGGACACATTACAAGGTCAAAGGACTTCTTTGTCTTAGCCTTGATTTCCTGGCCCTCATCTAGATATCTATTGCATTGTGCTCTGATCATTTCCTTGAACTTCGTGTTCCTCTCAATGATAGGAGGTTCCTACCTAACCTCTACCAACAAATGCCCACTTGGGGGTTCTCTCTCATGACTAATCTGATTGCAGGTCTGCCCTTCCTCTTTGATAGTCACTCTCAGTACCAAAGGTTACAACTGCCTATCATTGAAGACTCTTATTTCTACTTCCGTACATACAGATTTAACCCCACATTCTGGTAGAAACTCTCACATATACCAATTATAGATATATTGTGATTTCTTCAGAAGGGATAGAAAATATCCCACCCAGAAGAATTTTAAGATTTTAAACCAATTCTGAGTTGTTGAAATGATTGAAATGGAGCAGGGACATCAAAGCTAAGGAGACACCCCAGGAGAGGCAGTTCTAACTGGGCCTGTCTGATAAGAAGAGCTGCTTACCCTCTCTTTGTAAATGAGTAAATTCAGGCTGATGCAGCTTGAAAATGCCAACTTAGGAGGCAGTGTGCTAAGGAAAAGGTCCTGGATTTGGGAGATCAACATACCTAGGTTTAAAGGATGGTCCCTTCATCTACTGTTTTACATTAAGAATCCCATTTATATTGACTGCACCAGGTTTCCTCATCTTTAAAGAGTTTTATAAGATTCTTACAAAAATGAATGAGGTAGCAAATGTAAAATTCAGAGCACTGCTAGCCTAGTACACAGTTATGTAATTAGGAACATTTCCTACCTTTGTGCCTCTGTCTTCTTCCCATGTGCTGCTACATTTTTTTTTTTTTTTAATTTGGGGGTATTGTTGACACTATGCTGTTCTTTATTCTATCCTTACACTGAAATTGGCCATAATCACTATTCTCACTACTCATTAAATTCCTTCTATATACCTGGTATTTAGTATTGTCTTATTTAATGCATTCTCAATGGAGCAGAAAGACAGAAGTACATTTGCTGATATCCATTAACAGGATATTTGCCAATAATTGTCACATGAATGGGCTGGACTAATCTTCACCCATTAGTTCTCAGTATCATGATTTAGCTGATGGTTGCTGTCTTTGCTAACACAACTTTTGGTACTTTAAGAATCCCTAATTGGGGTGCCTGGGTGGCTCAGTCGGTTAAGTGTCTGATTTCAGCTCAGGTCATGATCTCACAGTTCATGAGTTCAAGCCCTGCGTTGAGCAGCTGAAAGCCTGGAGCCTGCTTTGGATTCTGTGTCTTTCTCTCTGTTCATGCTCTCAAGCCCTGCTCATGCTCTCTCTCTCTCTCTCTCTCTCTCTCTCTCTCTCTCTCAAATAAATATTAAAAAAAAAGAAAAAAAGAATCCCTAATAAAGAAAACTGAATGAGAAACTAATTTAAAATTTTTATTACTCAGCAAGCCCTGTGTATTCATACAATCCCTTCTTCAACTTGGAGATCCCAACTCTTATCCTACTTTTGAGTTCCTGGATACTTGGTTTCTACTCCAAATACAGTCGATTACCAAACTTAGAATAAAAATTATCAAGAACTGTAATCCTTTTTGATGTGTCAAATCTATTTTGATCACTATCATTACTGCAGCTTTAATGGTGTCTCCTGATTAATAGATTTCAATCTATCAACCTCACTTAGTTCTAAAATATTTGGACCTTCTTCATTCCTACTTAAATTTCCAGTCTCTAATTTTGCCATTTAGTTACGAGCAGACTTTAGCTTGCTAACCTAGCTCTAACCCAGCTTTCTGTTCTACAGTCCTCTACCGACTGACCTCTGCTTTGGAGACCACATGTTTTCAGATGGCTCACTGAGTCCTGCTGTGAAACTGTCCTATTCTCACTTCTTTCCTAACCTTTTGGCAAGAGCCACAGTCTCTGCCCCAGTGCTGTGGCACAGTTTGCAAATGTTTTTATTGTTAATGGTCCACATCCACTTGAAAGAATAAACACTTATATCATATATAAAGGCTGCATTTTTCTGTTTGTTTAATGGATTTGTAACTTAGTGTTTTTGTTATTCTAAAAGGTCCATTATAAATGCTCACTGGAAATTATTTATGCTGTGAACTTAATTGAACAGTCACCTATTTTAACCAAGTGGATAGTATTTCCCAGTTTTCGGTTTGCTGAAAATTCAGGAACTGGATTTTGTACATTCTTAAACATTTCATTTTGTGATTTTAGTAACCTAGGCCAGCAGAGTAGCAACATGTTTTCAAGAGATGTGTAGTTTTAAATTCTGTACTTTCAATCATTGGCAGTGGCATTCAAATGTATAGCAATTCTGTTTTGGAAGACTTCAGTCCCTTCTCTCCTTCCTTCCTTCCTTCCTTCCTTCCTTCCTTCCTTCCTCCCTCCTTCCTCCTCCTCTCCCTCCCTCCCTCCTCTCTCTCTCTCTCTCTCTCTCTCTTTTTCTTAATTTTATTTTTTTGGTGATGCATTACAAAATGTACTAAGGGCTCTTTGACATGAAAGGAAAACAAAGTATAGTACACATTTACCTGTCTTCCCCAGGCATTTTCTTAAGGAGGGCTTATCTAAGTGCCTGCAAACAACTCCTATGCTACTGTACTATCAGTTCATATCTTGCTGATTTTGTTTGTTTGAAGAGATACCAGTATAAATTATGAACACAAAGGCTTGAGTATTTATGATGTGGTAGATGGATGGGCTATTAAAGGTACCCTGAAAATCATTAGACTCAAGTGTATGACATTGACATGCTACATGTGATTAATTAGCAGACAGTCTCTGAGAGTGTTTGAAATGATATTTAGATTACACAATACTAAGTACCGTGCCTATCTATCTGACCTAATGTTTAGATTGCTTCTTTAAAAAATTATGACAACTTACGATACTTTACATCAAAAGACTTGTAAATGTATGAGAATCACAATTATGTTCCTCTCTTCCTATAGATACTAAACCAGTTGCAAGATTAGTACAGAGTTATAAATAAATAAGAAAATTATCATCTTCATTACTAGTAAATATGGGTTACAGAATGCAGCTTGGATCTGAGAGCTGAATGCTGGCTTCCTAATATCCTTCCCTTCCCCAGTGGCCAAGTCCGGTTCTGGAGACTCATTATAAGACAGCGGGCAGGTCTGCAGAGCTGAGATTTCCCCTGCCAGTCATGCTGTAGGAAGTCATTCCTCATGACAGCAGTCACAGAGAGAAGAATGTGCCTCCTACAGCCAACTGATTCCAAAAAGAGAGCCTGAAAGTAGCTGAGCTGTGCATTCTTAGTGCTTTTGCCTAATCTTATCGATCAGATAAATCACTCCATCTTTCAGAGGGAGACGTAGGGGAGGTATCTGGGTTAAAGAGAGATAGATTAGGGAGACCTCCATGTAGAGTTAGTAGTTAAAAACTCGAAGGTGTCCTTTATTATTCTAACTTAGAAAATGAAAAAGCAGCCTGATAGCTGCCTTAGTCAAAAGCAGCACACAAACATTACTAATCATCAGGGAAATGCAAATCAAAACCACAATGAGATATCCTTTTATACCTGTCAGAATGGCTGGTATCAAAAAGACAAGGAATAACAAGTGGTGGTGAGGATGTGGAGAAAAAGAAATTCTCGTGCACTGTTGGTGGGAATCCAAACTGATACAGCCACTGTGGAAAACAGTATGGAGGTTCCTCAAAAAATTAAAAATAGAATTACCATATGACCCAGTAATTTTACTACTGGGTATTTACCCAAAGAAAATGAAAACACTAATTTGAAAAGATTTATGTACCTCCAAACATCCATCATCTAATAAATGGATAAAGAAGATATAATATAACATAATATAATATAATATAATATAATAAATATAATATAATATAATAATATATATTTATATATAGTGACATATATAAATATATATTATATTATATATATATGAATATGCACAATGGAATACTACTCAGTGATAAAAAAAAATAAAATCTTAGCATTTGCAACAATGGGATGATACTAGAGCATATTATGCTAAGTGAAATAAGTCAGAGAAAGACAAATATCATATGATCTCTCATATGTGGAATTTGAGAAACACAACAGATGAACATAGGGGAAGGGAAGGAAAAATAAGATAAAAACAGAGAAGGAGGCAAACCATAAGAGACTCTTAAATACAGAGAACAGAGGGTTGCTGGAGGGGCGGTGGGTTGGGGGAGGGTCTAAATGGGTGATGGGCATTAACGAGGGCACTTGTTGGGATGAGCACTAGGTGTTATATGTAAGTGCTGAATCACTGGGTTCTACTCCTGAAGCTAGGACTACACTATATGTTAACTAACTTGAATTTAAATTAAAGAAAAGGAAAAAAACCCACCATATATGCATTTTATTGTGTTTATTGAGGCATTATTTACAATAGCCAAGATATGGAAGCAACTTAAGTGTCTTTATATGCATATAGCTTAATAATATTCCATTGTATATAATATAATGTATATAATACAATGGAATGTTATTAAGCTATATATATATATTTATGTACATATATATAGAGAGAGAGACACTTAAGTTGCTAACTTAAGTAATAACACATTGTATTATATACAATGGAATATTATTAAGCCATAAAAAAGAATAAGCTCTTGCCATTTGCATCTACAGGGATGAATGGACTTAGAGGGTATAATGCTAAGTGAAATAAGTCAGTCAGACAAAGGCAATTACCATATGATTTCACTCATATGTGGAATTTAAGAAACAAAACAAAGAAAAAAAGAGACCAAAAAAGACTTAAATACAGAGAACAAACTGGTGGTTACCAGTGGGAGATGTGGGGGTGAGGGGTGAAATAGGTAAAGGGGATTAAGAGTACACTTATCTTGATGAGCACTGAGCAACGTATAGAATTATTGAATCATATTGTATATCTGAAACTAATATAACACTGTATGTTAATTATACTTTAATTACAAAAGAAAAATAATAAAAAACAAAACAAATTAAATTTTAAAAAGCAGCACAGCTAGAAACCTGTGCTAACGCACACATAGGTTCATTTTCTTCTCACACAGAGGCTGCCGTAGGATTTTTTTCAATGGCTCAGACCCACCTTCTGCTAAAATCTGTTCTTCAGAGAAAGATGATCATTGCTCTCTTAGCACATCCCTATTAATTTTGTTGGTACATGCTACTCTTTTCCTTGCCTGGGAGAAACTTCACTCAATGTCTCTGACCCAGTGTCTCCGTAGTCTTATGGTCACTGTTCTCCTCTGCCCCTCTGCTCCTCTGGCCTTGCACCACGTGGCAGACATTCTGTGTTCCATACCTGGACTGCGGCCCCCAGTCTCTCCTGGTGTTAGTCTTACTGGTGGATTTTGTAACGTAGCCCCTGGTTTCTTAAAGTCCTATGCTTTTTAACCCCCTTTTTCTTGGGGAGGAGAGTGGATTTTATCGTCGAACAATTTTATCAGATGAAAATATTTTATCCACTTTCTAATAAAAAGAAAACAAACAAAGAAAAAACCCTCAACGACCTTCTCCAGCAAATCCGTAAACAAACAGAACTTCCCAATACTTCCTTCTTCTCATACAGACCGGTCCTTTTCAGACACACTTTACATTTATGCTAGCAAAAATATCTTTATGGATGTTAAGAAGCATTTCAGGCGGTGTTCAAATGGATTTATCATTAGAATCACTCATTTGTAATTTCTGATTGCTAATATTTTGGCTCAACAGATACTCAGAATTCTAGTTTGTATGTCAGCTTTGCCAAGGAAAAGAGGTCCACCTGACAGAATTCTCAATTTTGAGATTTATGTATAAGGAATACCTATCTGTAAGTCTGTCTATATCTTGATCTATAAAATCAATGATTGGCCTATCATAAAACTTCCTAGGTGCAATATTGGTTAAGTCTAATGTTTAAGAAAATAATTTTATTTAGTTAAACATTGCCATGTAGTTGCTAAGACCCAATCATATTAATAAAGAAGTAGCAAGAGCAAAGCTTCAGGAGCAGGAAACCTGGGGTGGAGGCTGACTGGTAAGATTCGTTGTGTGATGCTTGCTTTGTGTAAGTCAGCTCTCCCCTTTATAGCTCAAATTTCACCAGGTATAACATGTGAATAATAAGACCTGACTTGCTGGTTGTGTTAGGATTAAACTAAAAGAAGATAATGAATGTAAAGTTTTTAGTATTGTTCCTGGCACACAAAAAAGTGCTTTATAAATGTTAATTTGCAATTATTGTATTTTTAAGGCTTGTGGAGATCTGGCATAATTAATACGATACAATGAAAGAAATGCCAGTTTGTTTTGTTATTCTTCTCTAAAGCCAACTTATTTATTTGTTTATTTATTTTAAAAAATCTTTTTTTTTTTTTTTTTTTTTTTTTTGGTGAGAGCTCAAGTGGGAGAGGGGCAGAGGGAGGGGGTTAGAGGATTCAAAGCTTGCTCTGCACTGACAGCAGCCGGCCCAATGTGGGGCTTGACCTCCTGAACCTTGAGATCACAACCTGAGCTAAAGTCACTCAACCAACTGAGCCACTCAGGTGTCCCCAACTTCTCTATTTAGACATCAATTCAAAGAGACAAACAAACAAGGAAGTGGGTCTTGTGGAAACATATATAATCTGGACACATGATTAAAATGTTCTGAAATTTACTGAAGGCTACACTAGAAACAGAATCTTTTCATATCAACTGATTTATTATCTTCTTATATTTCTGAAGTTATTACCAATCATTATTTTATTCTTTCAATGGTCCTTCTGATTGTTAACCTTATTCTACAAATAAGACATTTGTAGCTAAGGATACATAAAATAAATTGACCAAGTGTTTATGGACTCTGTAGGAAAGGAATAATAATAAGAATTCACATGCTTTTCATTTCCAGTTGACCATTGTTTGTATGATGCCCCATTACTTCTAACAGTATGAAACTTCGTAAAAGTTACTAAGTTCTGTACATTTACATTTACATACTTATGAAATGCAAGCTCTCTAAATTTGTGAGTCATCCCTTTCCTAAACTGAAGCTTCTTTAAAAAGTACATAAAGTATTTATGATAATTCAAATGACAAACAACAATATGCATTCCATTGTACTTTCCTGTAAAACGAAGATAATAGAAACACACTATTTTAAGACTTGTTTCTTTTTGAACATTTATAATAGTGCTGAATTAGGTTTTGGTAAAATAAAACAAGAAGATGGGCTACATTGAGAAAATTGTCTATGGTCTATGGAGAGGGAAATTATGTTTCTGTGAAATGGTATGTTAATTTTATGAAACCCATAAAATGATGCTAGTACTTCTAGAACAATGCTTACTTTTGGACCCTCAAAGTGAACTAATCTGGTTAGAAACTTCCAACCTCAGACCTCACAATGGATAGGATGCACATAGATTTAAAAAACTTCCTTAATCATTTGAACTATTATTCCCAAGGGTATTGCATATAGGAGTTCTTCAATTTATGTTTGTGACTATTGACAAAATTGGTGTCGTATAGAAGAAATAGTATAACTTCGGAGATGAATGGCCCAAAGATACCCACATCCAAGTCTGTTATACATTAGCTATGTGGCTTTGGGCATATTAATCTGTCTAAAACATCATTTCCTCATCTTTAAGATGAGGACTCTACCAGCATTATTTCAGGATTTGATGTCATTTGTGAAGATTCTGGAATGTAATGCATGTTTCATAAAAGCTGGTGATTGTCTGAGTGTGGGTTTCCCTGAAAGCAGAACCTGAGACAAAGACTTGAGTGCAGGCAGTTTATTTGAGAAGAAATACCAGGGAGTGTAGGAATGAGGGAACATGGTGATTGAGACAGGCAAGGGAGCGGAGTAGAGTATGTGTAGAGTCCATGACGACCCATTCCCGCCAAGACCTCTGAAAATGCAAACTACCTCTCCTGCTTATCCATTTGCATAAAAGGAAGGTCAGAGCACTTGTCTACTGGCATAGTTCATATTCTCTAAAGATATTTTTTTCCCAACTTCATTTTAAGAACTCACATGCTTATACTTTTTTTGGTCCAAGTGTGTGTTTATGACCACAAAAACTCTAAGTCTTGACTTTCCACTGTTTAGTCTTCAGGATTTTGTGTACAAGATGGAACACTTTATTCAACAGGCTACTGCTGTCATCTTCAAGAGGACAGTAGTCAGAATGGGGGAAAGTGCTCTTAGTAGGGACCTGGATGAAGTGAAGGGGTGGTCACATTAGAGAACCTGAGTATGGTAAGAAAGAGGACACAGAATGCTTTTAGAGAGAGCTGGGGGTTGTAGAGGATGAGGGTAAAACTTTAAAGGAGAAAAGATAAATCTGATGATTTTTATGATATCTTTGTGTTTTCTGTATAAATCTGTATCATCTCTTCAGAGCCTTGTAATTCCTGAAGGCTTTCAAAGTAAAGGCTCTCTGCTTTATATGGGTTATGTGTGAGCTGTGTACATATGTAGTTCTTAACCAATATTCAAGTCGTCTTCTAAGTGGAGTATTGTGTACCTCAGCTGTTTTTGGACTGAACACTCAAAGATATCTCACTGATGTGTCAAGTCCTCCTATAGGAGGATGTGTGTCTAGCCATCTTATACCTGATACTAATTTGCAATTAATGTGCAAGTCTCAGGGTAATAGTTAACACCAAAAGATTGCATTTGAATGCTACTTTGCTTATAAGAAAAAAATTCTCATAAAATTTCTCATTTAAATATCACAGTGAAGGGGAGCATTTTGCTGTTAAAGATACTGGGACCCAAGTTTTGTGGCTGCTCTAAGTCCCTATGGTTTCCTCAGTCCATTATGTGTGGACTCTTAAACGTAGATTTTCTATCTCCCCACGCAGTTTTCTTTCCACTATACATATCTATGTTATCATAATATTTGTATGCCATGTCCTCTACATTGCTTTGTAAATTGATATTCCATATCAGCTAAGTACATCTCTGATATTCCTTGATTACCCAAAGAACATATTTCAAAAATAATTCATATTAATTTTTTTTTGCATAAAGACACTTACATACATAGTGTAAATACCATGTACAATACATATATGTATTTGTGATCTACCCTAAAAATATTGAGTTATAAAATTCAAAATATTATTACTATCTTTATTTATTATATGCTCAACTCTGGGCCGCGTACTATAGTGAAGTAGGAGGAGTAATAAAGTGTCTAGACCTAGATCTAGACCTATAGATCTACAAAGGGATTTATTATAGGAATTGCCTAACACAATTATGGAGACTGAGAAGTCCCATGATCTTCCATCTACAAGCTGGAGAACCAGAAAGGTCAGTTCCAATCCAAAGAACCGGGGGGGGGGGGGCAGTGGTATAAGACCCAATCCAAAAGCCCCCGACTTGGGGGGGCTGGGGGCACAGGGTGGTATAAATCCTGGTCTGAATTCTTAGGCCTAAGAACCAGGAGCATTGATGTCCAAGGGCCAGAGAAGATAGATATCCCGGCTTGAGCAAAGACATAAAATTTGTAGTTCTTCTGCCCTTTTATTCTATTCAGGCCCTAAATTTATTGGCTGATGCCCACCCATATTGGTTAGGGGCATCTTCTTTACATGGTCTACTGATTCAAATGACAATCTCTCCCAGATGCACACTCACAGACATACCTCAAAATAACATTTATCTGGTCGTCCCTTAGCCTGTCAAGTGGACACATAAAATTGACTCCAGCATACAATTATTTGTCTAATCCAATAATACAGAAATACATTCAGAAATGTGGAATGGAAATGAAGTAGACTCGATGTTGAAAGATGGAAAGGTTTACGTATAATGAAGACAGGGAAAGGACATGGAATTAAGAAGTGAGAAAAAAGGTGGTTTTTCAAAGTGATAAAATTAGTTTAATTCAGTGGTAGGATGGAACCAGATGCATACATGAGGTTTTGGCAGAACATTTTTCCAAGTGTGGCCTGAGGATACCTGGGGGTCCCCCCAAATATTTTACATAGCTGTGAAGTAAAAACTATTTTTATAATAATACAAAAATATCTTCTTTTTCACCAGGTTGACCTTTGTACTATTGATGCAAAAGCACTTGTAGGTAAAAGTGCTCATTCCTTAACATGAATCAAGACGCTGACACCAAAACTGTGCTATTAGTCAGTATATTCTTCACTTATATTTGGGGTGGGGGGAAGCAATCTCAGTTGATTGCTATTGAAGAAGTAGTCAGAATTCCTCATTTCATTAAATCTCGACTTACCAGGTTTCTACATAACAAAAAACGAAGCACTTCTAAACTTCCAAAGTTGGATGGTTGTCTCAAGGAAAAACTCCTATGAGATTGAGTTCCAAGCTGAACTAGCTGCTTTTTTTCATGGAATGCCATTTTTACTTGGAAAAATGGCTGACAGTTAAATTATGGTTATTCAAACTTGGGTATATGGCAGATATTTCCTCAAAAACGAAAGGAGTAAGCTTGTTACTTAAAACGACTGATGTTATTTGTTGCCAATAATAACATTTGAGGTTTCAAGCAGAAAGTAGAATTTTGGAAAACATGTACTATCACCGTGAGCTTGATAGCTTTTCAACTCATAAAGAATTTTCTGACGAGATAAATGGTGTTGTTAACAAATGTAATTTTTTAATAATGTATAATGAAATGTGTCAAAATGAAAGACTAGTATAGCTTGGTGAGCAAAGTTTTACCCAGTAATAAATACACGATGTTACAAAATCATACAGGGATGAAAGATCCATTCAAAATGCAAAAGAGACGAATGGATTTTAATGTAATAGTATACGGAAAGTTTATTGACATTGTTTCAGATTCTGTGTTACAACTAACCTTTAAGAAACTACTATGGTTGAGTAATAGGGTAATATCAAAGAAGAATATCGATAATTATCTGTAAAGGTTATTAAAATACTCCTCCATTTTCCAACTGTATTATCTATATGAGACTGAGTTTTCTTTATATACTTTAACCAAAACAACATAGAACCATAGACAGCATATAGAAGAAAGTAGAATCCAGTTGTCTTCTATTAATCTGGGAATTAATGCTATTTGCAAAAATGGAAAACAAAAGAAAACAAAAGCCACTGCTCAATGTTCTTAAGTAATATACAAATTTACTTGTGTATTTATTTATGATATTTTGAATAAATACTTTTCAAAAAATATGTTTACTTTTGAAACATATAATGGGCTAAACATTTTTTTTAATTTCATAAATACATATTCTTTTAAATTTCTCTTTTAATTTCAAATACTGTAAATATTGACAGCTAGAAGCCACATAAACAAAAGCACTTAGGTACCCTCAATAATTTGTAAGATTTTAAAATCTTGAATCCAGAAAGGTTCAGAATTGCTACTTGGGCAGAAAGGTAACCATGAAAGATTTTTGAAACTTCAGTTTTGTCTTACTTACACCCAGCCTTTATACTACAGTAGGGAGCTGTGGTTTTAATTCCTTTTTAAATCTCCTTAAAGACCAAGCTCTTTAACATTCGTTTCATATAAAAGCCCCAATGAAAATCCCTTAGCTTTCTTCCCCAGACACCACTAACCATTTTGTGTATTACAATTACTTATGGAGATGAAGGGCAAACTCTGCTATGCTATTACGCACCCTCATGCCTTTGCTCCTGTTCTTCCCCTTGACTGGAAAACTCTTCATACCCCCCCTCCCCCCGCCCTTCCTATCTTTAACTTGTCTATCAAGGTCTATTTTGGGCACATCTCCTTCAGGAAACTGTAACTGAACTCACAATCAGGGTTCTGTGCTATTTCTTTGTGCTTCTATATCTCAATTTTAGCATTTAACATATTACTGTGGCATTTTTGCTTCTGTATCTGTTTTCTCTTGTGATTAATAAACTTCTTGAGGACACAGGCCTGGTGACTAATACATTGCTGTCACTTTAAAATGCTTGCTTGCTTTAAATTTTCTTGCTTAATAATGCTTAATAAATGATAATAAATTATTGCTTTAAAATGATATAATAAAATGCTAATTAGGAGAGTTAATCGTGTAACAGCCTTCAAAATGATTTTAAGTCAAGAGGATCAACAATATGACTTAAGAACAATTCTGATGAACAAAGTGCATAACTCAAACTTTCTTTTTCTCCTCGTTGACACACAGATTAAGTAACTTAGTTTTGTAAAAAAAAAATCTTTAACAATAAATTCATGCAAACACAATTTTACTCAGCTTTCCAAAGAAGGAGGCAATTATTTAATATCTTTAATAACATATTTATTTTACAAAGGCTAACTCTGGCATTTTAAGGTCATTGTTGCAAATTTGATTTCATGAAAATCTGTGCAAGAGTTTTTAAGGGAATAACAATCATATTGACTTGTTATAGGGATCATGACTGTTTCGACCACTATGCTAATATTAAATTAACGAATAAGCTAAATTTAATTTCTTATTTGAATTAAATGTGGTCTTTAAATAGTAGTTACATTTTACAATGAGCACTTTCTAAGTGCTCACCAACCTACAAAGAGGCAACTTTACTTTTATCTGGACACAGAAAGGGCACTTGACTGCAGGACTGATAGATAAGTGCTTATCATTCACATTTCTACACATTAATGCCATTGGACTGCATGCAAGGAGCAACAGGTACTTGTTTAATCGCTTTTCCAGGTGTCTTTCTATTTAAGCTATTACCTTCGTCATCATGAGTGCCTATTAGCATACTGCCTGGGTTGAGTTTCCTCAGCTTTTTTGCCCAGGGCTGCCCTGCTGTGGCTCCATCATTGGGGTAACCAGCTGTTACTTATTTAAAGCTTCCATCACTTTGTATGACAGAAGAACTTAATTATGCCCTGCTTTGGAGATGTTAAATGAAATTATTTTCAAAACAAGTGCACTTCATTTAATATTTTTCTCCATCAAGTACTTGAACTGTGACATTTACGTCATAAGCACTAGGTAAGCAGACACTTTATAAATTGAGGCCTTCAGATAGAGTAATTATCGTTGAGGCAGAGCACGGCTCTAAAGAACCCGAGATAAAAATTGTGGTGGCTGATGCTCAGGTCTGTATAAAAGGGTTTGGGGAAAATGAAAATGTGATAAACAGATAATGAGCTGCAGTTATCTACACTGTGGACCAAATGTTTTTCAGATATGGGGTGGGGTCGCACTCGCGGTTGTTGTAGTCCCTTTGGTGGATCAGAAAATCTGTTGAGGATGAAGATGGAAGGTCAGCTGACGGTTAATAATATATGCAATGTTCGAATGGCTCCTTTGAAAAGTCTGTTTAGTTGGAGGACTACATTTCACTTGGGAAGGTGGAAAATAGAATATTCCAAATCGTCTTAGGAGAGCAACTGAAACGGATTAAATGTGTTTGACGTTGCTGAGAGGGAAGGACTGAGCAACGGTCATTTGGATTTGCCAACACGGAGGTGAAGTTAAGTGCAGTTTTCATAGAGACTGACTGGAATGGGTTCAACAGACACTGGGAGAAAGGCAAGTGGATTCAGCACGCAGAGATAACAATTTCACTGAATTTTACAGCAAAATGACGAAAATGAAGATTTTTAATGGTTGGGAATTAGCAAGGGCAATCATCAGAAGTGCTGCCCCTTAACAGGTAAAAGAGATGGACTCTTGCTCACAAATGGTGAGCTGGCCTTAGATCGTGATAATAGAAAAGACAGAAGTAATTGTTACGGAAGCCAGTGGATTCAAATGTGGTTCAGAAGTATGTGGAAGTTCTCTGTCCTTTCTGTTTTCTCAGTGAAATAACAACCAGTTATCAGATAAAGGTGAGAAGAGTGGGTGTTGCATTTTGAGGAAGGAGATGTAAATTAGCCATGTTCTTGAGAAGTGGGGCAGCGATTTCACAAGAGTCTAATAGCATTGAAGGAAGCCTAGTTGAGGCCTACCATCAATAATTTAAAATGAGGCCAATTTACAACAAGCTCACTTTTAGCTTTCCAGTGGGTGCAGGCATAAAAGCCGCAGCGAGATATATTTAAACAGGCTTGGGATTCAGTTTTCTGGAATGAGCAATGACAGGAGAGAGGAATAAGGGAGTGGAGGATGTTTGCCAAGCAATGTTTTTAATGGCAGCCAATGAAATCCAAGACATAAGGAAGGACTAGAGGAATGGGAGAGGGCTTAAATACTGGTGTACTGTTGGAAAAAGTCAGGTTGAAGAATGATTAGCACTGGTACATACAGAAGGAAGACGCTTGAAAGAGTAGGACGGTGGTCAGAGCTTAGAATGCTGTAAGCTGGGACTTTGGCAAACGTGCAGTTATTATGAAGGCAAATGGGATGAAGAGCACAATTATTGCAAGAAGGGATGCAAGAAACTGAAGAGGCCATGGAATTGGACCAATGTAGATTTAGATACTGGTATCGACAATAGTGGGAGAAGAGAGAAATAATTAGTCTGATAAATCTTCAATATTACATAAATGGTACTTTGTCTCCTTTCTTGTTATTCAGCATTTTTATTTTGTTTGTAGCAGTTGTGTCAGATTTGAGGCATGTGACATGGGCAGATATTGAAATTTTATGGTCAATACCACATATCCAAAATGTCCTACAGCACTTTATGGTCTTTATGGTTTATGAGACGATTTCACATGCATTATCTCATTTTATTTTCATAGTTATCTAGTGAGACAATTAGAGATGGTATTGTTGTAACAGTTTTATAGATGAGGAAATTGAAGTTTGATGATATTAAATCATTTGCCAAAGTTGGTATGGCTAGGAAATGACAGACTTTCCGTGGGAATACATTCCACATTGATATGTTTTGAGAGTGTTAAAATGGAAGAAATTTATTAAATATCAAAACCAAATAGATTTATCTCATCCTTTGATGGTTTTATAAAAGCCTGGCCTTTGCATGAACATTTTTATGCAATGAGAATTTATGCTAAGAAAATGTATTATTTTTAAATTCTAAGACACACTTTGGTGATAAAATATACTTTGATTTTTTTTTTTCTGTCCTTTCCTTAAACACTGAATGTTTTTATTTTTTAAGAACTTATAGTATTCTTAAGATGCCTTGGTTATTATAAGGCAATATGTTATTAAGAATGTACGTATTACTTAACAGGTGCTACACTAACCATTCTTATGAATAAAGATATAAAAGTAAGTAAAATACTGGAAGCAGCAATTCAACAGAACATTAAAACACTTACAAATGGAGACGATAATAAATATACCAGGGTATCTAGTTAACTGGTCAAATCATAAAAGCCTTAAGATCCTATCAGTGGACCATGTAAAACAAAACAAAACAAACAAAAAGACAACCCATGAAACTTTCAATACCTGTTATTTTTTAAAAGACAAAAATATCTTTGAGAAAAATAATAATAGAGAGATGTTCCCATTTTATAATGAAGTGTATGCATCTTAAAAATTTAGCATCATTCATAATGATGAGATTCCAGAGGGATTCTTGACAAAATCAGCAACAAAAGAAGGATGTTTATTTGCATCAGTTTTATTTAGAATTTGTCCAGAAATTTAGGCTAGTGCAATTAGACATTAAACAGAATTAAGAGTCCCAGTTCTTGACAAGGAAGAGGGAAAAGTATCTTTCTTTCCACCTACCATATCCCTAGAATATCAAAAGACATCAAATAAATGCTTCTTACATTAATAAGAAATTTTAGGGCACAATACAATGACCACATACATTATAAATAGCAAACAAAAAATCAACATCTTTCTTCTATCCTACCAGTTAGAAAATGTAATGGGTAAAAAAAATACCCCATTAATAATGGAATCATTAAATTCCAAGAATAATTCTAATAAGAAAATATAATAAAATGTAACTTCTTTTTTTTTTAATATTTTTTAACGTTTATTTATTTTTGAGACAGAGAGAGACAGAGCATGAACAGGGGAGGGGCAGAGAAAGGGGGAGACACAGAATCTGAAACAGGCTCCAGGCTCCGAGCTGTCAGCACAGAGCCTGACGAGGGGCTCGAACTCACAGACCGCGAGATCGTGACCTGGCTAAAGTCGGATGCTTAACCGACTGAGCCACCCAGGCGCCCCAATAAAATCTAACTTCTAATAAAAATATAATATAGGATAATAATTCTAACAAGAAAATTACAGGATTCCATTCAAAGAATGAAAACAAGATTTGAATAAAGTATGCATTCTGTAGACAGGAAGACTGAAACAATGTAAAAAGCCAATTCTTAAAGTAACCAAAATTCATTAAAATTGATATCCTATAACTTAAAAATCACTGTTATCAAATTAGGAATAGAAAAAAAAAAACTTTCTTAGGGACACCTGGGTGGCTTAGTCAATTAAGTGCCCAACTTTGGCTCGGATCATGATCTTACGGTTCAAGAGTTCAAGCCCCACCATCAGGCTTTGTGCTGACAGCTCAGAGCCTGGAGCCTGCTTCAGATTCTGTGCCTCCCTCTCTCTCTGCTCCTCCCCTACTCACGCTGTCTCTTTCTCTCTCAAAAATAAATAAAAATTTAAAAGAAAGAAATAAAAGAAAAAAAACTCTCTTAATTTGATAGCGAATAGTTAAATAAAATGCAGCGAAAATCCTACTTAATGGTACATTATTGAAAATTTTCTCCCTGAATTCAGGGGGAAAAACAAAGATACCCATTATCACTGTTACTCAGTGTCATGATCGTATTCTTACCCAGTGTAACATACCAAGACAGACAAATAAAAGGCATAAAGTTTAAAAAGGAAAAAAAACTCTCATTATTTACAAATGACATGAATTGTGAATATAGATATTCTAAAGGACCCTACGGCTAAGCTGTTAGAATTAATAAGTAAACGTAACAAGGTCACTGGATATAAGCCAGTATATATAATTAATTGTATTTCTATATAGAAAATGAACACATAAAAATGAAATTTTATAAAGAATTTCTAATAACATAAATACCAAATACCTAGAAATAAATCTGACAAAATAAGCACATGATCTCTATCCTGAAACTACTAAATAATATGGAAATATATTAACAAGAGGACCTAAATGAATGGAAGTATATAAAACATTCCCAGATGGGAAGACTTAATTTGCAAAGATATCAAATATGCAAATTGATCTATATACTAATGCAATCCCAATCAAAATTCCAGTAGGTGTGTGTGCGTGTTTGTGTGTGTGTGTATGAAAATTGAACTGGAATTGTAAAGGACAAAGGATATCCAAGGAGATTTATCATCTATTAATGTGTCACCATCTATCTATCCATTTACCTGTCTATCCATCATCTATTTATTGTCTATCTAGTCTTAGAAGTTGGTTCTGCTTCTCTGGTTGAATCCTGACTGATATGATCTATAAATGTTTTTGTTTAATAAATCCATTTCTAGTAGTAATTCTAAAGAAGGATTATAATCAAAGTAAAAATACCTGAGCAAAAGATATCCATAAAGATGTGGTGGAAGTAGAAAATATGTAGTAAATGGGAGATAAATGAGGGACTAAAAGTTCAGGCTTTGAAATACAGATAAGGAGTGATGAGGAAAGTAATTTTAGATAATATGGCCCCAAATAGAAACAAAAATCTAAATATATAACACCAGGATATTAATTTGTTGTCAACAGGATTGAAATTATGCAGCTATTAAAATTTGATTAAGAAACATGGAAATTATCTAAGAAGTGCTTTTGAATGTTGCCAAATACTGAATATTTGCAGTATTCTAATTATGTCAAATGTATGTTCATTTAAATATAATATAAAAACATAATTTACCATATAAAATGTAACAACTGAAAGTTTTTGTTACAAATGAGTTAACTTTCTAAAAGGGAAATTAGCCTCATGCAAAGATCACAATTTCCTAAAGTAAAAAGAAAATATACGGTAACAAATTGTATGTCTTTTGACACACCAAAATTCACCAAAAACTGCATATTGTAGAACTCTGAGTTATCAATGGACTGAATGCATATAATGTATAGTTCTTTTGAAGTAAGATAAAGTTTATAAAGAATTTCTTATTGGCCTTGTGTAAATACATTGATAAATACAAACTAGTGTTCAAAAGGGTTGCAAAATCAACAGTAAATAAATAGTCCATAAGCATATATTTGCAAAGAGCTACTCAAGTATTATGTTCCTAAATAAAAAAAAAAACTGATAGTTTTAAATTTTTATTTTCTAATTCATTAAGATAATCCCTACTTCAAAGACAGGAGTAATTCTCTATGAGGGCAATTAACTTTACTCATTGTCATGTTCGAAGAGTCATGCAAACCCCACTACAATCATATTTCTATAAATTTGTCTGGTCAACAAGGGATATGGCTTACTCGTTCACTTCATCCACTTCCTCAGTGGCAAGAGGGAGCTACTAAAAGGTGGTCTCATTTATATCCTTTCATTAGTTATTCTCTTTGTTGTTTTAATAAAACACACACATATACATTCATGTACCTGCAAAATGAAGGGCATATCTCCTTTGTTTAGTTTCTCCTTTATTTAGTTTGTAAAAGCAATTTATACACAGTGTAGAAAATTTTAAAAATTTAGACCAAAAAACCCGAAAGAAAGAAATATTACCCATGACTCTATTGCTCATGAATAGTGTGGGCTAATGTTTTGGTTTCTTTCTAACTTTGGTCTTAGAGGTAAATGTCTTGAGATGGTAGCATAGATTCAGATCTGTCTCGACATATGTTATTCTTTAGATTATTGTTTCCCATGGCTATGCCATTATTTATGTATTCTTCTATTTTTGGTCATTGGGTTATGCCACTTACAAAAATTTTAATAATTACTAATTATCATCTTTGTAAATAAGTCTTTGTTCACATATATGATTTTGTTTATTTTGTTTTTTCTTATTGATACAGTATTTATTTGTCTTCCCTCTGTCAAACCCTGAGCCAGCCACGTTCCCCAGACTGCCTGGGGAGATATAGGAAAAGGAGCAAACAGGGCAGAGGAGACACTGGAAAAAGACCTATGGGAAGTAGAGACAGCTCTGTCACATGGAGAAGAGGACGAGAAAGGCCATCACCATCCAAAAGAGTCCCATGGCCTCCGGGAGGACAAAGCCCAGAATGGTGTAGGAGAAGAGCTGTTCAGGGAGGGGCTCCTGGCATAACCAATGATGAGGCTCCCAAATGCAGTCCCTGTCCCAGCCCTGGAGCCAGCCACCCCTACCGTGGCAGCCCCAGCCCCAATGCACTTGGCTGCTGTGCCCTGTCCCTTGAAATGGCGCTGGTTTGGAAGCTGCGGCTGGGAATACGTGAGGTTGGGGGGTGTGGGACTGCCAAGCTGCCAAGGCTCCATCTGTCAGTGTCTCCAGTGGTTTTAGCGACACTGCAGACAGTGACTGGCTCAGCAGCTGAGAGGTGCTCCTGACCAAGAAGGGGCAGACTAACTTTGCACTAAGGGACTTTGGCAGGAGAGTTGCTCCCAGTGCAGAGAAGACAGAGGGGCAGGGGGCAGGAAGAGCAAAGGTGATTTTATTTTAAGCAGAATGTATTCCTAATGAGAAATTACTGTCTTGGAAACAACAGAGAATCAAGTTAATATTTTTCATTTTTTTCCTGCTATTTTAAGTATTGATAGTAATAACTTTTCTTAGCAAGGAATGGATAGGTTTACCCTAGTTGATTATCAATTTTCTTTTATGTTTTCCCCTTGAATACAGTGGGTTTTGTTTTTGTTTTTTAGAATTTATGAAACTTTGCTCCTTTTCCTTTCTTAGAGCTATAGAATCACTGATCTGGTCAAAGGGATCCCAGCTGTGGCACTCACTAGCCCTGTGACCTTGGGCAAGTGTCCTAATACTCTGCACCTCATTTCTTCATCTATGAAGTATGGATAAGCATTGTACCTCCTTCAGAGAGCTGTGAGAATTCCTATAAAGCGAAAATGCATGAGAAGTGCTTATAAAGAGCCTGGTACATAATAAACACTATTGTAAATATTTATTATTATCCTAGGTTTGGGGGAGCTCTCTCCCTACTAGTACTCTCTTTGGTTTTGTTCCAGTTAGTAAGGCTCGCTTTCTCCACCCTGACTAGGGTTTTCTGAGTTCCCCACTGAATCATGATTTCCGCAGGATGACCTGATCTTTACCTCTAATTACCTCTTTGGCTTGGTTGTATTGTTTCAGTCTTACTGCCCCTGATCAACCCTTTGTGAAAGCCAGATGTTCCTAAATTCCTTATATTTAACAGAAAAGCTGAAGGCAGGAATACTTGAGGGAATATATTGCTACTGAATACCATTAACAGCCAACCATTGTATGTGATTTCAATACTTTCAGAATGCTCTTTTATATAGTATACATAATCAACCCTGTTAGCTTATCAGGTCAGGAATAATTTTTCCTGTTTTACATATAAAAAAAAGACTCATAGAAGTTAATTTATTGGCTCGGAGTTATTGTAACCAGGGGTGGCAAAGTCACGCATTTTAACTTTGGCTTTCTGACTCTCTTCATAGGATGGCCTTTCAACTGCACCAAATTGAGTCTCCAGAATATATTAGTTAGGCTTTGCTAGTGGATGCTGCTGTAATAAACAACTCAAAAAAAAAAAAAAAAAAGCAACAGTGGTTTATTTGTCAGCTGCATTGCTTGTCAGGGATTCATAGTTGCACTGCTGAAGGACAGCCTCCATCTGGAATATAGATTCTCTTGGCAGAGAGAACAGCAGGAACCAACCACTCGATGCTTACAGCTTCCTCTGCTCAGGCATGATGTACATTGTATCTGCTCACAACTTATTGTTGAAAACATATCACATGATGAGCCTTGATAAAGATGAGATGGAGAAAGAAATCCTTCCCTGAGGACTGGTTCAAAAATATGACAATAAGCAAAGATGTGTAATCATTATGGGGAAGAGTGGAGTAAATAGTTAAGGGCAATAATATCTAAAAGAAAATCATGAATTAAAAAGGACACAGAGGGAAGTCTATGCAATAGAAACAAAGTATAAATGTTAAAAAAAGAAGTAAGTTATAAAACTTGGACAAAGTTTACTGTGTGAGGGAAGATTTCTCCATAATTCTGTAGCTTTTTTTTTAATTTTCAGAGATTGGCAATAGTTGTTTCCAGTGACAAGGAAGTTGGTTAGAGGCAGTGTCAGGTGTGGACTAGCTGAGGGAAAGAGGTCAAAAGAGAGAGCTGTACATCAGGCACAGGTGCTAAGTTGCTGACTTTGGAATTTTAGACGATTAATTTGACGGTCCAACTTCCTTTTGGAAGTGCTGAGTTATATAGGTTTACTTTCCTGTAAACTCCCTCAGGTACTGAAACCTATATAAAGTGCCTGAAATGATTCTTCCTTGAAAATTTAATAGAAAACCTAGCTTGGTTCATTCTTTCCTAACCAAAGAGCAAGGTCACTGAACCTAGGAATAAATTTCATGGCTTGGGATTATATTGATAGACTAGACACTTTGTTAGAACATGGTAATGATGTTCTCAAGGTCGATCATTACAATCCATCTGAGGATATTGTTAATTCATTTTTCTGACATAGCCATAGACAGTATCCTTCACTCAGCTCAGCCATCACACATTAGCCAGAGGGGCTGACTGACCATTTGGTCAGTACAAATCTACCACCTGCAGAGAAATAACGCAGAGTGATGCTCTGAGTACCCACTGTATTTCCCCCTCACATAACAATATGAAGCTGTTTCTGGCTTTCTGGCTGCTCTCCTCCATGTGGTCATTCAGGAATCCCTATTGATTCAGTTTTACAGTCTTACCGTCCTCCAGTACCTCTTTAGCATACACAGCGAAAAGGCGAAAGGGGAAAGGGCTGCGGAGAAAGTACCCATACCTCTTGGTTTCTCATTGTGCATTCTATAAAAACACTTTTATGACATTTGTCCTTTATTTTCACGTTATATTGGTTGAAAACTAGTTAAAAGGTCACACTGTTTCTAGCCAGAGTTGCCCCTGCCTGATCAGGAACTTCCCAGAAACAATTCCATAAAATAGGAGGAGGAGCACATGTTTTGATACCTATGTTACCCCCATTATCCCAATTTAAACTATGTGTTTTTTCCCTCAAAATGTTTTCCTTGTTAAGCTACCATATTTATAACTTTGCACCTAAAGCTTCTTGGTAAGAGTAATAAAAGAAAAAAAAAAGGTACAGGACTGTTTTTTCTATAACATTAAAAGAGGGAGTACTGAGAGCCGTTTCCTCCATGGCAATTAAAGGTTTCACTCGGGTGTAGTTATTCCGAAGTCTGAAGCATCAATAGTTTGAACATATTTGGAAATCAGTCTATCAGATTTACCAATGGGATAATTTGTCCACGTAATTCTCCATGCCTGCTCTTAGGAACACAGTTTTAATAATAGCTTCCAGATGGTCCTCCAACTTAAAAATAGTTTGTTTCAAAATTCTGTTTATAGTTGACTTGTGGTCTTTGAGATATTATTTTATACACACAATGGTACATATGACAGTTGTCTTTATGCCATCCATAAAAGTTTATTTAATCTATCATCTAATAGGACCTTGGCAATGAAAACTATAGCAAATATTGTTGTTGGTAATTAACATAAAAACCTACACATGTAAAGTCATTTTCTGAATATAAAATATTTAATTAAAAATGTTGACACTATAATGTAGAAAACAGCTATTATAACTATGCATACTTTATTTGATATTAGCTCGGTTTACTTTTTTATTATTTAGAAAAATACAAGTTGCAGTACTTTATTATTTAGGATAATCCAGGTATTTTCACACTTGGAAAAGTCCACATTCTATCACGGTGACGTATGATCAAAGTTAACAGCCTTGGTTTTAAAACACTTGGAACCAGTCATAATCAGTTTTATCGCAAAAGATCCCTGAACACATTTACATTAATCCTGGTACCTTAACAGGCTGTCTGGCAAGCCATTTCCTTACAGAAACATGCATTATGAGAAATGAGAAATGCCCATCCCTTCTGGATATTAGATACTTGTCCTACCTGGGCAACAGTGCTCACATCACTGAAGCCTGTGAACACAACTCTATATTTATTCTAAGTGAAAAATAGAGTGACTTAAAGAAAAATACAGGCTAATGTAAATAATCTCTTACCCAAAACCAATATATTAAGCCACAAGTGTTTTTTACAACTTTTATTCCAAGAAACCAAAAAGACTATTTAAGATTCTGGCTGTGATCATGAGTATGAGTGGCTAAGATGGATGGAGTAAAGGACAACATCATTGCAAAGGAGGAGGATGAGGAAAATAATCTAAGTAATATATCGGGGGATGGAACAGACATGTACATGGATGTGGAATTTATCCAAAATAACCGCATTGCTTGTAAGAGTAAGAGGATGAATGAATCAATGAAAGAGGGCAAATGATGGCAAGTATAGAAACAAGAAGAGACAGGGTATACGGTTGAATGTTATGACAGTTAATAAGGCAAGATATTTGAGGGAAAGGATGAGTCTGTAATGATCCAGAAACAGCAAAGGGGAGTATGGAATGCCCTAACCTATTGTCTTCCCTGAGGGATATGGATCAAGGAAATAAAAACAACCATCACTTGAGAGACTGGAAGAGAAACAATATTTTTAGGAGGAGAGAAGTTTCAGTGAAGGCTGCAGGGTAGAGGCAGGGAGAAGAGACTAGGGCTATGGAGGAGTTTGTTGGAGAATGGCATCACAGAGCACTGTAAAGTTGGTTACAGGTGAGGGTAGGGTAAAGAGCTGAGTGAGTTTCAAGAAAGTTCCAGTATTCTGCTCGATAGTTCAGCAGAATATTTAATGTCAGAGCTCATCATTTTGGATGCTGACTGACAACTAGAAGAGTAATTTGGTGATTTTACTCTCAACAAAGCAACATAGGCCCCCAGGAGAAGACTCAGTTAGATGCCAGTGAGTCAGGCCATTCAGGACCTAAGCAGTGGTTCAGTTGATCTGTGTGGAGTCAAAATGAATCATCTGCATGCAGCGTATCAATGAAGCCAATTCTGGAACCATGCTTTCTGGAAGGGGAGAAATCTGAGATAAATTCTGGGTTCAGTATCCCAGGAGAGTTACATGCTTGAGATTTCTGATGGATTGATGGCTCTAGAATATGCTCTACAAATTTCATGGTTCTAGCTCATACTTCACAATCTCTTCTTCTAACTTACCTCATTTGCAGGACTAGGCATAGGATAATATGAATGTCAAGAAATAGTCCTGGTGGCTGGTTGAAACTACTGTGGAAGGGACCTTGAGTTAGTTTCTAGAAACTTCATTCTAAGTATATGCCTCTGCTAAAGCTGGACAAGGTTTTTCAGCTTTTTTTTTTTTTAATTTTTTTTTTCAACGTTTATTTATTTTTGGGACAGAGAGAGACAGAGCATGAACGGGCGAGGGGCAGAGAGAGAGAGAGGGAGACACAGAATCGGAAACAGGCTCCAGGCTCTGAGCCATCAGCCCAGAGCCGGACGCGGGGCTCGAACTCACGGACCGCGAGATCGCGACCTGGCTGAAGTCGGACGCTTAACCGACTGCGCCACCCAGGCGCCCCAAGGTTTTTCAGCTTTAATGGGTATGTAGAACAACCAAGCTCTCTTTCACACCATAGAGTTTATGGAATAATCTTTAGGAAGAGGAACTTTTAACTGTGATAGAAAAGTGTAAGCTTTCTGAAAACATTCTCCACCTTTCACTGGTTGTTATTTGATAGCCACAACTTCTTTAGGCTGTGATTGCTGGGCGGGTCGATGTCTGAGACCCATTTGAAATAATTCTCTTTTCCTGAAAGCTGTCATCACTACAAATAACTGAGCTTCCAACATGAGGTACTTAGTGCCAATTTGTGTGCTCAGTACACAGTGAAGCAGATCACTGGTCTGATATTAGTAGCATGACTTCACCATGGCTAGGCATGAAGACTTGGGGAGGTCACCATATGTATTGGTAAAGTTCTGGTTTTCCTGAATGCTTCTGCCATTGCTGGCATTCAAGCAGATCCACGTGTCTGTGTCAGGCATGATAGGCAGTAATACAAAGTATAAAACAATATTAGATCTGAAGTATTTCCTCCATAGAAATCTGTCTAGGACACCTGGGTGGCTCCTTGTTAAGCATCTGACTTCTGCTCAGGTCATGATCTCATAGTTGGTGAGTTCAAGTCCTGCTTTGGGTAAGCTTGAGCCCTGCTTCGGGTGAGCTCATGCCCCACTCTGGATGAGTACAAGCCTTGCATCAGGTGAGCATGAGCCCTGGGTGAGCCCCACTTCTCTCTCTCTCTCTCTCTCTCTCTCTGCCATTCGTTCACTTGTGCCCTCTCTCTCGCTCTCAAAAAAGAAAAGAAAAAAAAAGAAAAAGAAAAAAGAAAAGAAAAGAAAAGAAAAGAAAAGAAAAGAAAAGAAAAGAAAAGAAAAAGGAAATCTGGCTACTTTGACATTCATCTGTGTCTTCTGGAGGCGTCAGTTCTAGGAACAAGATTTCCTTACACTGAAAGACACTCCTCTCTGGATCGTCCCAGAAATGGTGATATGATGAGGTCAGAACAAACAGAACATAGGCATTGGACATGTACATGACAAAAGTAGGCAAAAATATTGCTGGAGCAGAGAAGCCATCATCCCAGAGTTATGGAAGATGCCATTCATCAGAGCTTGGGACACAGGGAAGGTTTTGAGTCTTTGAGGCTAAGTCCCATATGGAGTCATAACCCTTTCAGAGAGGGCTATATTTATCCTTTCCCCAACTCACCTATCTTAAGGCTCATCTTAGTAAAGCAGCCAATCTTAATATTCAGGCTCTTCATGGGGCACCTGGGTGGCTCAGTCGGTTAAGCGTCCGACTTCAGCTCAGGTCAAGATCTCGCAGTCCGTGAGTTCGAGCCCCGTGTCGGGCTCTGGGCTGATGGCTCAGAGCCTGGAGCCTGCTTCTGATTCTGTGTCTCCCTCTCTCTCTGCCCCTCCCCCATTCATACTCTGTCTCTCTCTGTCTCAAAAATAAATAAACGTTAAAAAAAATTAAAAAAAATATTCAGGCTCTTCAGATCCAGTCCATGGATAAGGGGTGAGTGAAGACCCTGCTCTGCAACTGTAATTAGTCTCTTCAGCTCTCTGGAGAAGGGTGCTCATCACCATTTTCCTCCTTTCCAAAAAGCAGGGAGACACGATAGATTAGAAGAGGATATGGGATATCAGGAAAACTGTTTCTGCCACTACATTTCCTGAGAACTTGGATCTCTAATCTGAAAGGGACTGCACTTCCTAAATTCTTAGGCACTACCTATCACAAGATATGATTTGCCTCTCTCTGTTTTTATCCTATTTTTTCTTCCTTCCCCTATGTTCATCTGTTGTGGTTCTTAAATTCCACATATGAATGAATATGATATTTGCCTTTCTCTGACTGACTTATTTCACTTAGCATGATACACTCTAGTTCTATCCATGCCATTGCAAATGGCAAGATTCATTCTTTTTGATTGCCGAGTGGTATTCCACTTGGTGTGTGTGTGTGTGTGTGTGTGTGTGTGTGTGTGTATCACATCTTTATCCATTCATCAGTTGATGGACATTTGGGCTCTTTCCATAATTTGGCTATTGTCAATAGTACTGCTATAAATATTAGGATGCATGTGCCCCTTCGAATCAGCACTCCTCTATCCAGATACCTAGTAGTGCAATGGCTGGGTTGGAGGGTAGTCTTATTTTTAATCTTTTGACGAACCTCCAGAGTGGCTGCATCAGTTTGCATTCCCACCAATAGTGCTGAAGTGTTCCTCTTTCCCTGTATCCTCACCAACATCTGTTGTTGCCTGAGTTGTTAATTTTAGCCATTCTGACAGGTGTGAGGTGGTATCTCACTGTAGTTTTGATTTGTATTTCTCTGATGAGTGATGTTGAACATCTTTTCATGTGTCTGTTAGCCATCTAGATGCCTCCTTTGGGAAAGTGTCTATTCATGTCTCCATTTCTAATCTATATTAAGTCTGCTTTAGCTGTATCTCACAACTTTTGATATGTTGCATTGTCATTATTATTCAGTGCAAAATATTTTCTAATTTTCAGCGTACGTTCTTCTTTGACCTACAAGTGATTTTGAAATGTGTTGTTTAATTTGCAATCATTTGGTGCTTTTCTTGTATCTTTTGTTATTTATCTCTACCCTAATTCTTCTTTTACCCTAATTCCATGTTAGTCAGATTAACATACTCTGTATCGGGGCGCCTGGGTGGTGCATTCGGTTAAGCGTCCGACTTCAGCCAGGTCACGATCTCGCGGTCCGTGAGTTCGAGCCCCGCGTCAGGCTCTGGGCTGATGGTTCAGAGCCTGGAGCCTGTTTCCGATTCTGTGTCTCCCTCTCTCTCTGCCCCTCCCCCGTTCATGCTCTGTCTCTCTCTGTCCCAAAAATAAATTAAAAAAAAAACGTTGAAAAAAAAATTTAAAAAAAAACAAACATACTCTGTATCAAAATTTTAAAATTTGTTAAAAGACTACCCAGAATATGGTCCTGTGGTAAATTTCCTCTGTGCAATTTAATAGACTATCTTTTGTTAGTCTTTGAAAAATTCTTGACCATTATCTCTTTAAGTTTTTTTCTTTTTACCTACTATATCTCTCTTTTCTGGGACCCCAAATTCATCTACATTCAAATTTTGTATCTTCTTTTATATATCTCTAATAACGTTTTCTGTATTTTAAAATTTTAATTATAACCTCTTTGCTTCAATATGGACATTTTCTACTGAGCTATCTTTCAGTTCACTAGTCATGTTCTTTACTGTATGTGACCCATTGTTAAACTCATCTATAAAATTCAATTATTACATTTTAAAGTCCCATCATTCTTTGACTCTTAAAATACATATGTATATATTTCAGCTTTTAAATATACATATTCCAGTTATGTGTTGTTTTCAATATATTTATGTTCAACTTTTTGTAAACTTTTGTCTGAGAAATTTAGTATCTAGATCACCTGTGGCATCATTACTACCTTCTGAGATTTTTTCCCCCTTGGTTTTGGTCATTTCTTCCTGTATCCTGGCATGCCTGGTTGGTAATCTTTAAATGAATACCTGACTCTCTGCATTAAAAACAATGTAGATGTTACAGATTTCTTTTTCTTCCAGAGAAGCTTCAACTCTTTATTAGTCAGCAATTAAAATAGAAGCATTTCACCTTGTTATAATCTGGGACCAGGATAATTTGAGGCTACGTTTTGGTCTTTCTATGGGTTTGTCTATTTTTTATTTTTCTTTTATCCTGGAAGATATCTGCTCAGATATATTAGCTAAAAGTCCAGGATGCTCATGATTACCCATCCTAATTAATGGACTTGAATTACAACTTTTATTTCCCTTGCACCGTGATAAGGTTGCATAGTCTGTATAGCTTTTTAGCCTCTGAATCTGAATTATGTTTGAAATTTTTAGCCTGTTGGGGTTCAGCAAAGTCTCAAGAAAAAAAATCGGTGTAAAATATCAGGTTCATCTCTCTGTGGTACCCTGGAGTCTTGGGTGCTCAAGTCTGGCTGCATTGGTAACCCTGAATTCCAGTTTTTGTCTCCCCAGCCCCATGAGACTGCTGAAAGGTCTTTCTAAAGATTTCTGCCCTCGAACACTCATACATTGAATCAGCACATTTCTTATGGATAAAAGCAGTGGAGAATTCCTGGCTCACATCAAGGTTTGTGGTGTTTTGTTTTTTTTTTTTACTTCCTAGGATCTTGGCCCCTTGAGTCCTGGCTGCCTTGGTTCTTCTCTGATGCCTCCAAACATATTCTTTCTTATTTTTTTTAACTTTATGATTCTTTTATAGTTATTCTTAGTGAGTGGCTTGGTTTGATTATAGCTGCTCCTTCATAATCAGAATCAGAAGTCCTTCACCTATAGAAATTTTAATTTTAATGATAAAAATGTTAACTTTTATGATATTGATTTGATACTTTTTCTGGATACATTATTCTTTCAAAACTTTTCAAGGATAATTATTTTTACTTCTAAACTGTTCTTGTATTAACTCTATCGAATCTATTTCCTTGGGTGTTTATTATTCTGTTTGTGGAGCTTGATGCTTCTTTTTCATAGTGTTGGTTCTCCGTAAAAATTTCTAATTCTTGTCTGTTCTTCTGTACAACTGATTCCCAGTTGTCTGACTACTGTGTTGTCCGTAGCCTGTGTCTGGTGGCTGTGAGATGGAGTGGTGTCTGTGCCGGAACAGTGGGTTGCAATTGTCTCCTGATGGAAGGGAATCCTTGTCCCTTTTGGTGGTCGTGGTTCCAACAGCTACTTCTCTGCTCTGGCCACTGCAAACTCTTTAAAAAGATTAATTAATCCAGCTCTTTTGGTTCATATTTCCAGCTTGATGGTTCTGTTAAGCTCAACAAGATCTAATCATAAGAAAGAGCTCTTCTAGGATCAGCAGTGAAGTTTCTTATGAGGAAAGTAGCTGGCTGATAATAGCAGTCTTAAAAAAAAAACACACCTCTAAATGTTCAGTTAGGTATTAAGTCAAGTGCTTTAATGGAGTTTCTTAATTTTTGAGAAATTTGGCCCAACTCTATTAGAAAAATGATGATTTTCTGATTTGATGTGGTGAAGATTCAAACCATATTATTCCTGCTCTTTCACATCTCTGTGTATTGATCGGAGCCATTGTGTGTGGTGAGGATATGGGCTTTCAAGTGAGACAAACCTCAGTTTAAGCCTCAGCTTTATCTTCATGAGTTGTGTGACTTTGATAATAGTATTTAAGTTCTCCAAAATAGACCCACTCTTGAATTAATAAAATTATTGTGAGGGAGTAATAGGCATAAAATATTTGGCATAATGCTGATATCTTATCCTCAACAACTAATAGCTATTGTGGTTGTAATTGTTGTGTAGTTCCTAAATTAACCTGTTTAATCACCAGAAATCTTTGAGATGTTATTAGTATGTTTAAGCACAAACTAATTATAATGACAGAACTTTTAGAACTCTTTGAGTGATATTAATTCTCCACTTGTGTTAACATGCTAGGGCTCCCATAACAAAGTACCGTAGACTGGGGTGCTTAATATAAATTTATTTTCTCATAGATCTGGAGACTAGAAGTCACAGATCAAAGTGTCAACAGTCCTGGTTTCTTCTGAGGCCTGTCAGGGGCTTTCAGATGGCCACCTTCTTTCCGTGTCCTCAGTTGCTCTTTTCCTCTGTGCACACACATCCCTGGTGTGATTTGTGTGTCCTTATCTCTTCTTCTTATAAGGACACCAGGCAGATTGAATTAGGGTCCACCCTGAAGACCTCATTTTAACTTAATTACCTCTTTAAAGATTCTATCTCCAAATACAATCACTTAAGGTTAGGAATTTGACAAATGAATTTTGGGGAGGACACAATTCAGCCATAACACCATTCCTCTTGGTTCTTAGTTACTATATTAATATCACTAGGAAAAAACAAGAGTATTTCTATAATATCTTATGTCTTCACAAAAGTTCCTGCACTGAGGTACTGATTTAATTCTTTTGGCTTTATAAAAGGTTATATGGGAAGTATCTAGTTGAACCAAGATTTAGCACCTTTTACAAAATTATAGTTGAACCACTTCCATACTGTTACCAAATTTCCTTCAGTAATGCAACCTAAATAATAAATTTCTCCTATAATTTAAATTCCAGCAAAGGATTAACATATATATGTGTGTGTGTGTGTGTGTGTGTGTGTGTGTGATTATATAGTTCATAGATAAAGTTTGTTCTTGCAGTAATTGTTTCCTGTCCCTTCTTTCTAAAGAGTTTTAAACTGTTGTTTATTTGTTAATATTATATTTATTATATTTGTATTTGTTCAAATAGATACTGTTCAAATCATTATAATTAAAGGTATCTCCCTTACTCTTACTCTCAGTTCTGATCATGCTGTTGCAAAATGATAAAAGGCTAAACGATAAAAGGCAGCATGAAAACAGGAGTCCATGGAGGGAAATATAGAGAAAAATCCCTGTAAAAGAGAAGCCAATAAACACACAACAAGTAGATGCCTCATATTCATTTGCATATATCACAGTAGAAAATGCAACATCATTGTTTGAGAAATTATTTTTATTATGTTTCTATGAATAATACTATGTAGAATAATTGAAGATTAAAGACTACACTTTATTTAATAACACTCTACTTGAAAACATCTACGTTATAACATGTCTATCAGACTTTAATAAAGAATAAATTACTGTATTTACTAACCCAATATTAAATATCATGTATATTTAATTATAAACACTCATTATAAATCCAATATCTGTTCTTCCTCTTTAGAGGATCATGAGTTTCCTTCCACTTGTCCTTTTCTACCCTTGGCAGAGCTAATCTATTACTTATTGGTTGACGCTTTATTATTCTGTGCATCTCGTTCCCACCATTCCCAATAAGTCCAAGGTTAAGGATTCAGACCTCACGTGTGAACCAACTCAGTTCTGCATCCAGAGGCTTTGCCCTTTGATTTGACTCGTGATTTTAACATGTGTCAGGACCAAAAGGGGATGTGATGAGAGACTACAAATGGGTCAGAGCAAACCCATGTTCCTTTCCTCTAATGAAAACACAGGGTAATGTCTCTGACTTGTGGGTGGGTCAGCAACACTGATTTCTACCTGACAGGAGAAGCACAACAACTCAGGATGGTGCTTTTTCTCAGAATGAAGCTAGACTATGAGTCTTTGAATGTGCTGACCCTAGAGTTTACCACAAGCATAGGCATATTTCCATATGAATAGGTATTTTATGCCTGTATGTTGTGTGTGTACATGTGTGTGTTCTTTATTTAAAAGGTTAAAAATTGTGAAGCTAATTTTGAGAGAGCAGTACTGTTAAATCTTACTGTGTGAGGAATGGAGGAGGATGAATGGAGGACAGGGTCAAGGTTAAGTTATGACAATAATAGGTATAGCTTATTGATACTATATGCTGGTGTTGTGCCAATATTTTATATCCATTGTCTCCTATAAGTTAGGTCTATGGAAGCTTATAAATCCTAGGAGTGAATTACCCTCAGTTATAATGTTTTACATGGGAGAGGGATCCAGAGCTGAATCCAGAGTTCTCATATTCCCAGATGTAGACCACTGACTTTTAATTTATATTGTCTGTTGTTGAGAACAATATTGTCATACTTACAGTTTAAAAGAACCATCCAAGAGTTGCCATCCCAGCCTAGATGTTGATTTGAGAGGGGATGGAACCCTCAAATTTTCCATTTTCCAGATTTCAAATCTGATTTACTGATCCCTTCTTGAAACTACATTAGTTGTTTCCTTTAACTGCCAAAATCAAGAGTAAGAATATGCAAACGTATGCCAACCAAGTGTTCTTGGTATTGAGTTTATACAGTGAACAAAATGGGTAAAAATCCTTGTACTCATGTAATTTTTGTTCTAATTAAGGGAAACAGACAATACATAAATTAAATTAGTAAAATATAGAGACTTTTGTGCTAGAAAATGTTAGATTCTGAGAAGTAAAATAAAGCTGGGGATTTCTGGTGGAGGGTGGGAGTTATAGTATTTACCAGTGTTTAGAAAACTTGTCACTGGAAGGAACAGTTCAGGAAAGACCTAAAGTAAATGAAAGAGCAAGTCTTCAAATGTAAAAACCCAAAGCAAAAGCATGGTTGGTATGTTCCAGGATCAGCCAGGAGGCCAGAATGGTGGGAAGAGAATGCATGAGGGAAAAAGTAAAGCCAGGTCTGTTCAGAGGAACTTGTAGGCCATTGTAGGCACACCATCAATGGGAAGTCATCATGAAGTTTTGAGAGTAGGGTGACTTAACCTGACTTGTGAATAATGGGATTATTCTGTCTGCTGTGTTAAGATCAATCCAATGATCAGATGGAAGAGAGCAAGAGAATAAGAGAAGTCAACAGGACAGCTCTAGTGATAATCCAAATAAGATATGGGTTTGGCTAGGACCAATGGAGTTGCAGTGGGAGTAACAGAAAATGACCTTTCTGAACAAATTTTGAAAATGGAATCAATAGAATTCTTCATAGGTAGAGTAAGAGTGTATAAGACGAGTCAGGAACAATTTCAAGGGCTTTGTCCCTTGGAAAATTCATGATGGAATCCCCTGGATTAATTCATGACCCAAAAAGCAGGTTTAGGATGGGTTCGGATGCTTGTTAGTTTTATGTATACATCAGATATCCAAGGGGAGGACCCAGAAGGCAATTAGATTTCCTGAGAGAATCCTGGAATTCATCAGTACGTAAGTGGTTTGTTAAAGCAGAGCTACCTATATTACTTGTAGGACCTGGTGAAATTTGAAAATGCAGGTCTACTTGTTCAAAGATTATTAAGAATTTCAAAACAGTGACAGCAGAGCATGAAATCAAGTATGAAGGGACTTCTGAGTGAAGGGGCTTGCATGCAGGTGGTACAGTCAGGAAGCCAGTCCTGGTTTAAGGTCATAATGCCAAATATGATGATCAATAGAGCAATGTGGAGAGAGACAGAAAGAGATACCTAAGGACTGAGGTCTGGGGTGTCAATATAAAATTGACACAGACGAGAAAGATCCCTCAGAATTGGCTGAATAGAAGAAACCAGCAAGGTATTTGAACTAAACAGAACAGAAACAATGGTAAAATGTTTGATAGAGGCTGGTGATCATTTACCAGCATCCAAGCTCAGCCAGAAGAGTTGAATTCTTGTCTCTGGCACTTGCTGTGCCCGGTTGCCAGGGCAGTGTTACTAGTGTTTGGATGTTGCATGGATTGGTTGATTTAGGGCTTTTACCACCACAAGGCAAACTTTTACAAAATTCTTTGTAAATTTGCCTGTTTAAAAATTTTTTAAAATATTTTTAAGTTTATTTATTATTTGAGAGAGAGAGAGAGAGAGAGAGAGAGAGAGAGAGAATGAGAATGAGCCAGGGAGGGTTTGGGAGAGGAAGACAGAATCACAAGCAGGCTCCATCCTATTAGTGCAGAGCCCCATGTGGGGCTCAATCTCACAAACTGTGAGATCATGACCTGAGCCGAGATCAAGAGGACACTTAACCGACTGAACTACCCAGGTGCCCCTAAAAATTCTTTTTAAATAACTTTCAGTAATGAGACTTTGAGATCCATTGACTGAAGCCTTGCTTTTCAGCAGAAGAAAATCCATTTTTTAAAAATGTTTATTTATTTTGTGAGAGAGATAGAGTGTGGGGGAGGGACAGAAAGACAGGGAGAAAGATAATCCCAAGCAGGCTCTGTACTGTCAGCACAGAGCCAGACACAGGGCTCGGAACATGACCTAATAAGCTGAAATCAAGAGTTGGACACTTAAATGACTGAACCACCCAGGTGCCACCAGAAAATCCATTTCTGGATTCAGATGCACTCTGGAGGGGGTGAGTGGATGAGGGAGAAGATAACAAAAGAAGAGAAAGGCAGGTTTTTAGTGTTAACATATCTTCCTAACTGGTCAGACTGTGTACAAAGCAGCCAAGTAGAATCTGGCCGACTGTAGCAAAAAGTGAAATTAAACCATCCCAAGGCAGAAATATTCAGGAATAAATAATGAATTTGTTTCTTATCACATGGCACAAACTTGCCTTGGGTTTTAAGTCACCTTAGTTGCTAAGGGGTTCAAAACATACCAGGTGGGATATCTGAGTCTATGGAGTTCTGTGTGCAGGCAGAAGACTGACCTTTTTCTTGAAGTAATATAATCCCCTCCCTCCTCAATTTTTCCTAGGGTTGCTAATAATTCCAGGCCATGACCTACATTCAGTAGACACTGCATGTGCACAAATGACCCCTTTAGAGAATGAAGAGTTACTATACTAGGTCCCAGAAAAAGGTGTCATGTTACTGTGCCCCATTGTACCAGTTCTCCCTGGCTTATCCTGAGATCATTTAAATCTGCTTCAGTTCATCTGACTCTTTCAGGTTCAAAATGTCCATGGGGTGTGGAGGCAGAGGAAATGACAGGCTATCAGTGGATGTAACAGGAAGACACTCCCTTTCCTCCAGGTATTAATATTTTGGAGTGACAGGGGGCAGAAGGTGGGGCATAGAAAAAAGTTGGAAAAAAGAAGGCTACATTAACATATCCCATACCATTGTCAGCTTCTCTCAATGGATTTATGTTGGTTATAGAAAGTTAACATTGTTCCCTTCTGCTTTCTGGCGAGCTGTAACTTTGATACAGGGAGACAGTGTGTTATTCTAAGACTGTAGCACAGACAGTGAATATGGCCTTGGCATCAGCAAAAAGAGTTGACTTTTGGGCAAAATTTTATTCTGCCTGCTTTGAAGTAAGATTACAAAAGCCTTTTCCTTGACATTATATAGTTAAAGCATAGCTGTCAACTATTCACTAAACAAAACTGCTTTGGATAACTGACTCACAGGCCCCTCTCTTATCCTGTATACCTGGAAGGATGCTTTGTCAATGTCCTATTAGATTCAAAGTTGTAGGGTAAATGATCTTTGTTCAGCTGCTGCTATTTTGCACCTTTGAGACATTTTGTAAAGATTATGTCGTTCCACACTGTAACCCTTCTATGAGAAAAGTATCATTCCCCCCCCTCCCCCACCTTCATAGGTAAGAAATTAAAGGTCAGAGAGGAAAATAAGATCACACAGCTGTCCAATTGTCAGGGAAGTTATATTAGAGTTTGGATGGTCACCTGGTCGACTGACTTGCAGCTTTTCCCACCCACAAGGCAACTCCAGAGTTTTCTGTAAATGTCTTTATCTTAAAAACAAGGACAAAAACTGTAAGTGGTGGTCTTCCTTTCTTACATGGCTCAGATAATTAGAATTTTCTATAGCTATACAGAAATCTAGGAGTTTTTTGGAATCAAATGCTCATTTCCAATATTATAATCTAATTTCTCCATTGCTTCTTAAATATGGTAGATATTTGGAATCCAATAACCCATGATGTTGAAGATCAAGTTTCTCTAGAATGAGAGCAGGTGGCATTTTTATTTCTTTGTGTGTTTTGCTGTTGTTGCTTTGGGTTATGTATATTTGATGTTTTCATTTCATTAAATACTCAAAGATGAAGTTCAAAAACAGTTTACTCACAGTGCAATGAGCTGTAACAAATGGTAGGCCACTGTAAGGTTGTGGATTTTAGAGTACAGTTTTGTATAGATGCTTTTTCTGTAGTAAACTCACATTAAAATTTTCCAGAAGCTGTTTTTTTTTTTAATTTTTTTTTCAACTTTTATTTATTTTTGGGACAGAGAGAGACAGAGCATGAATGGGGGAGGGGCAGAGAGAGAGAGGGAGACACAGAATCGGAAACAGGCTCCAGGCTCTGAGCCATCAGCCCAGAGCCTGACGCGGGGCTCAAACTCACGGACCGCGAGATCGTGACCTGGCTGAAGTCGGACGCTTAACCGACTGCGCCACCCAGGCGCCCCCAGAAGCTGTTTTAAGAGAGAACATAAGTAAGATCAGCATTCTGGTGTAATTTCAAAGCGCAGTGTCTGATAGAGAGCTTGGACACTAAGAATTTTGGTTTGCTAAAAGGATAGACTGCAGTAATATATTCAGTATGGAAACTAACATCCAGAATCTTCTTCCCGACTAATATTTAGCAAGATTAAATTTATTCTGTATTATAGAAATCATTCTGAATAAAGGAAGAAAATTACCATTTATATGTATGGTAGCAGAGAAAATTTACAACGCTTTCGTATTTATGTATTATTTAGGCTAGTAGTATACATTTTAGTAAGACCAACATAGTAAGACATGTTAAAAGAATCCAGCTTATCAGTGTGAGTATTCTCATCATTTCATGTCTGTTTGACCTCTAGGGGTTTTTTGTTGGTTTCTTGTTTATTTTTTTAAGCTAAATTGAGTTGGCAGGGTCCAACTGGCACAAAACTTGATGGTTACCTATTTAAGTGGCTTTGGGATATTTATGTCTGTGGTTTGCATTTGGCGATATAGTTTCCCTATTTTTATGTCCTCTCTCTATAGCCTATTTTCTGTATAGGCTTTTTGAAGCAATGCTAACTGGAGAATAAGTAGAAATTTAGAGAGGATTAACCAACATTTTGAAGTTCAAGAGTATTGAAAATGATAAGTTGCTTAAAAGTAGGTGGCAAAGCACTGCTTTGGATTCTATGTCTCCCTCTCTCTCTGCCCCTTCCCTGCTTGTGCTCTGTCTCTCTCTGTCGCTCAAAAATAAATTAAAAAAAAAAAAGTAGGTGGCAAAGCATAGGGAGATTTATGAGGTTTGAAGGCAAATATCCACATTTTATTAGGACCTTCTTGATTGTAGTAGATCTTTGGGATCTCAAATTTAACATGGGATTTCATTTATTGGCAAGAGAGGTCATGAAGTATAGTAATTTATCACTTTGCTGAAGAATGTATTTGAATCACGTCTCTATTGAGGCTGATGTGTATGAGCCCAACCTAGAATCTGGATTCATCCCATCACTCTGAGTTTTTTACTTAAAAGGTCTTCAACCATGGGTTGTAGCCACGGCTGATGTCCATTTGATGGAGTGGGAAAATTTGGAAGGCATATTCTGTATGATTTGTGTAAATCAGATCTTGTATAAACCTGATCTTCTTAATCAGGTTATATACCTAAGAACAATGAGAAGTTTCTCAGGAACTTTTGTGTGTAGAATCTTGTATAATTTCTTAGAGGTTTATAAGGGGAAAAATGTAGGCTACAGTCTCTAAGGAAGTTTATACCCTAGTTATGCATTTCATATAATTTCCTACAAAGTTCACATAAATCACATAGTTATAATTACATAGTTACGCATTAGTAAGTGTTCCATTTTATTCATTTTTCAACGCACTAATGCTTTGAAGTAAAATAAGCAAATATTATAGGGGCGCCGGGGTGGCTCAGTTGGTTAAGCGTCCAACTTCAGCTCAGGTCATGATCTCACAGTCCGTGGGTTTGGACCTGGAAGCCTGGAGCCTGTTTCAGATTCTGTCTCCCTTTCTCTCTGCCCCTCCCCCACTCACACTCTCTGTCTCTCTCCCTCTCCCTCTCTCTCTCTCAAAAATAAACATTAAAAACATTTTTTTAAAGAAAAGGAAGAAAAAATTATAACATTACAATTAAGATTTGTCATGGAGGACTTCTTGGAGGAAGTCAACTTTGAAACAAACCCATCTATATCCCCTTGTTCAAGGGTATTCCATACTCACAATGAGATCTTAGGCAAAGGACAACCTTAGTGGTAGATGGATTGAACAGTAAACTCAGTAAGCTGCATGATGTGATTTCACACACAGGGATAGTCTCTTAGTACTGGTGCCTAAGTTCTCCTCATAGTTTGGACAGTTCTTTACCTCACAGCTTTGTCATCTGTTGAGAGAAGTACTGATTCAGCCACTTGCCTTTGAAGGCAAATGTTTTTTGATCTTTTATTTAAAAGGACACAATTACTTTGGCTCCTGGGGATTGCCTGATATACAATGACAACTTTACATTTTCAGAGGCATTTTTAGAGTGAACAGATATTAATGAGGATCATTTTTTGAAAAAGGGGCCCTCTAAGAGCCTCTTTGTGGCTTCAGTATTCCAAGTTATTTGGGGGAAATTCTATTTTGAGCTCAGGACATGAAAACCGGAAGTAGATGAAAGGGTTTTATTTTTAAAGATGTGATATATACCTACAGTGGAATATTATTCATTCTTTAAAAAGAAGGAAATCCTGCCATTTGCATCAATGTGGATGAATCTAGAGGACATAATGCTACATGAAATTAGCCAGACACAGAAAGACAAATACTAACGGTCCACTTATATAGAATCTTAAATAGTCAGATGCATCAAAGCAGAGGATGGAACAGTGGTTGCCAGGCAGAGGGGAAGGGGAGAGATGTTGGTCAAAACACACACAGTTTCAGTTATGCAAGATGAGTAAGTTCTGGGCATCTAATAGGCAACATGGCAACTATAGTTTACAGTACTGCAGTATGCACTTGAAATTCACTAAGAGGGTAGATCCTACCCTCACCACAAAAACTTAGAAAGAAAGAATGAAAGAAAAAAAATCATAACTTGGTGAGGTGATGGATATGTTAATTACTTGATTGCGAAGATCATTTCACAGTATATATGTTTATCAAAACATCAAGTTGTACACCCTACATACACAGTTTCTGTTTTTCAGTTATAACTCAGTAATCCTGAGATATAAAAAAACAAAGATTAAAATACTATCATGTCTGTTTTCATACCGTAATGAAAAAACCAAAAGCAATGATGTTAGTTTTGGATTTTTCAGCTTGTTGACCTCTAGATCATAGGAAGAAGAATCTACCAGAGTACCAGAGCACTTAATTTCACTGGAATAAGTATAAAGAATGAACATAGGAGAATTTTCAAAATGCAGGATGCTAACCCCAAAGGACATATTTAAATCTTGGAGGAAGGTGTCTTATGTATTTTGTAAGAGCACCCACGTTTATTTTGATATGATGCCATCATTGAGAAACGCTCCGGAATTGTACTTTAAGGGGGCTATTAAAAATCAGCCCTTAAGGCATGCTCATGATTTATCAGGTTTGATGGCTGGAATTAAGTCATGATGTGAAGATGCAAATGCTAGCATTATTCAAGCACTGGTGGACAACAGTGATGTTCTGGAATATTCTACTCCCACTCACTTCCACCATAACTTTCTAGGTTAAGTTTGTTGTTAAAAGAATTACACTTGACCCCTTGGCCCTATAATAACCTCTCTGAAGAAGGGATGTGTAGCATAAAATGTTAATCTTTGGCCCAGAATGGCTTTGTTCCCTTTCTTATATATGTTTAATTATAATCTAATAAGGCAGCTAAACTTCATCAGCTTGTTTGTTTTAAAGAATTAGGCTTCATAAACAATACAACTTTACCCATACTTGCAGGGAGAGGGATAATGAATTGTTTGAGTATTATTAAGAGCAATTTCTATAAGTACCTTCTAGAGTACCCTGACCAGAGAAGCTGGAATAATTACAGAAGATGGTTGTGCTATTTGCTTTATCTTATATCAGGCTTACCGACATTGATTTTCTGTTTTTCCTCCCCTCAGATGTACATCCAGACAACAACACTTACTGTCTCCATGAGTTTAAGTGCTTCAGTGTCTCTGGGCATGCTGTATATGCCCAAGGTTTATATTATAATTTTTCATCCAGAGCAGAATGTTCAAAAACGCAAGAGGAGCTTCAAGGCTGTGGTGACAGCTGCCACCATGCAAAGCAAACTGATCCAAAAAGGAAATGACAGACCAAATGGAGAAGTGAAAAGCGAACTCTGTGAGAGTCTTGAAACCAACAGTAAGTCATCCGTAGACTTTCCGATGGTCAAGAGCGGGAGCACTTCCTAATAGATGTACGTTGAACATCTTCTTCTTCTAGTCTTGGGGACTGTGCTGCAGGTTCCAGGAGCATGATGGTACTTGCACACCATAAGACCACAACAGCAGTTAGAACCATTTGGTTAGAACCAAATGATTTTAAGGCGAGTGGCCCTTCTTCAGAGCATAACCATGCACACAAAATCTCTTTTTCAAAGCATGACACTCATGTCTCCCTTTTGAGGCATTACCAAGCATCTGAAGCCTAGAACTATCTTCCACTTATTGAATTACCTTTTAGTACTTACGAACTACCTTCCAGTCTTTGTTAGTTCAATATTGGTTGCTCTTTATGGGTTTATTGGTTGCTTAAAGATCTTACGCAAGTAAGTTATATGCTATGTAGGTATTTAGGGAAATGAAACAACTAGTGAGCCAGCATGTTAGGTTAAATTATAGTTAATACTTATTTTCCCCAAATGGCCCCTTCTTGGACATATTAAGATAATTAGAGCTCTTCTCTGAAAGCCTCATGACCCTGAAAATCCTTTCTGCAGCCACCATTCCACTTGTCCTTCCCTCACCTACCTTCCTCTTCTGTGTAATCACCCCTGAAGAAGCACATGGTAATGATACACCAGTACCAAGCTAACCCAGTAGAGTTTAACTGGTCCCTCTTGGTATCTATGGAAGAGTAGCAAATAGGTTGAAGATCTGTATTATAAAATACCAGATAGCTGAGTATAGCTAAAAATATATATATATAATCTTTATATTACATTTCTATAGATGGGTCAAAAAATATAAAAGCTAAGGTTCTTGCATTAGACCTTAGATTTCCTGTCTTTTGGAAATACAACATATGTATCTAACAATGAAGATAAAACCCTATGCAAAAATACTCTCTTCCTCTCAGATTCTTCCAGGGGGCTGTATTCCCTATTCTCTGTACTTCTGACATGAAATACAGAGAAGATTAAGTGTGGATCTTATTTGATTTAGTGATTCTAACAACACAGAGTCTGTACTAGATTTATAAGCCTTTCCTTACATCAAGATTTGCAACTAAACATTGTCCACTCTATTGCCCCACATGCAAAAATGGGCTTAAAAGATAAATATGGATCAATTAGGCTTATTGGCTACAATAATTCCAAGTCTTTTTGGAATTATTGGTCAGATTTTCTGGGAAGATTGCCTTCAGCTCACTAATAACTAAATTTAGTCTTCTTGTAAATAAAGAAGACTTGTAAGAATTCCACAAACATTCCCCACGTATTCACCTTTCTGCAAACATGAAACCCTAAGAAACTGCAAGAGAAGTCATGATAAGGATGGGTTTTTGTAGCAAATGGTTATAATCATCTTTGATTATAGGTAAGCAATTTAGTACTAATGGGCCTATTTGGTCTTTTAGCAAAAGATGCACTATAACTACTATCAAAAACGTCAGAGTTCAATGCTTGCGATTTGAGGGCAGAATTTTACCTGTGTTTTTCTACCTTGAAAGCATCAGTGCAGCCAAGTTAAAACTCATTGTAGGATGCCAGTGGACTTCTATTGGCCAGCTGTTGGCATTTCCTACTATAACTCATCACCGTCTATAGTCGGACTTATTTTTTAGCAATAATCCAGAAGACTTTATATAATATGGTTGCAAATGGGAACAACCAAACATACACTGAAATAAAATTGGTTACCCCAGATGGACTTCTGGAAAGTGGTGGGAGAAAAAAGTCAATAAACTTTTTCCACACTTTAAAAAAATAAATAGTTTCCCTGAAGAGGAATATTCCAAGCTCTGATAAAGATTCATCCCATATATAATTGAAGTAAGTCTCATATGTTTCGTTGTCCTTCTGTTATTTTCTGTTGATGTTGAAATGGAAATTATGTAGCAAGCATGCATTTCCCTATTTTCTCTGAAATAAGAATGAAAGGTTTTAAATGTAGGGGCTGTATGGAAAGTAAGCCTGTACAATTCTGGAGGAGTCAGATGCTCACTTTGGGAAGGTAAAAGAAAGTACAAAAGGTGAATCAAGGTAAAGCCAATTGTTACCTGAAAGACGGTTAAACTGTACTTTGTGACTTTAGTATATTCATCTTGTATAGTAGTTTGGATTTTGATAAATTGGGTCCAGATGATGTGATTATAGTGTATACATTCAGGAGAGACAGTGTATGAAAACTTCACAATCCCTCTCCGGGTAACCATTGTTGACCTTTGTTCACTTGCATAAGAAACTTTCATGGACTCCATGTGTTCCCATGACCTTTACTACATGTCCTAGTGGTTTTAATTGAGGCAAAAGTCTTCTAAAATCACATTCTCTACAAGTATCAATAACCCTAATCACTTAAATGCAGCGCTTTTCTTCTAAAAGTGTGTCTCATGTCTTTAGAAGTAGAATTGAATATTGGAAAAGCCTTTGTCCTTCAACTCCCTGTAACTAGGACCATACCTCCTCAGATTTAAAATAGCTTCTCTTGAGATGGGTGGAGTCCATTCTCAGGTCTCAAATCAAGGGCTAATTAATCCACTGGAACAGTATCCATGTTGCTGCATTCTCATACTTTCTGCTATGAGACTTGTGAGAAGTCACCATTACTACAGTGAGGTGATAGTGACACATGAGAAAGTATCTTGTAAACTACAAATCACCATATAAGCAAGGTAGACATGTCATTGCTGCGTTGAAAATGTAGATTGCTCTGTCATTAATAGAAAAAGACGTAAAAATCAAAAACTACTATTTTAGCATTCCTCTTTCTTCTTTTTAACATGTGGAGGATTTTGACAATTATGGCTACTATCCCACTGTTGAGATTTTTTTTTTTCTAATTACCAATGTATTTATGACGTACATGCAATAATACTTTTCCTTCTGGGGTGCCTGGGTGGCTCAGTTGGTTAAGCATCCAATTTCGGCTCGGGTCATGATCTCATGGTCCGTGAGTTTGAGCCCTGCATTGGGCTCTGCGCTCATAGCTCGGCCTGGAGCCTGTTTCAGATTCTGTGTCTCCCTAGTTCTCTGCCCCTCCCCTACTCATGCTCTGTCTCTGTCTCAAAAGTAAATAAACATTAAAAAAATTTTTTTTGATAACGCTTTTCCTTCGTGTCCATGCAGTCTATAAATCCATTACACTTAGAAACTTCATGGTAAAGATTATTTGTTAATGCCAGAAATTCTGGCCACATAATTAAGGTCTTAAAGCTTCAAAAGCTATACAAAGTATAAGTAATGTGAAGCATGAAGGGAGACCAATGAGTCCATGTTAATTACTGAATTTGCAGAGTACTACATTTCACAAAGAAGGTCAAGTGTTGTTCCATAAAAGCGTGTGGGAAGGGAGTTAGAAACAAAGTTGACTTGTATGAATTTATCAACTGTACCCAATTAACAAATGCTGTTAACATGGTATTCCTTAAGCTATGTTCATGAATAATTCATGAGCACAGCTGCTGCTGGAGGTGGAACTGCTTTCTGTAACTTATGAGCACAGTGTGGTGTCCACAAGGCAATTCACTATTGCTGTATCCCCAAACCGATTGTCATATAAGCTTAGTCACTGCCACTGTAAAAACTCCCTAGTAACTCACATGTACATCTCTGATCCATTTCACTCTGTAATACTTCCAGGATAAAGATTCTCACAAGACTTCTGCCTTCCACACTCTGTCCCTCATCATTGTTTTCAAGTTGAATAAATCATCCATGTCCACAGCCTTTTATCTAACCATTCGAAAAATTAAGATGACTTTCCTTTTGTAAATTACAGTCTCATTTCTCAGTAGAATTCTACCATCTTTTTCCCTGGAGATAACTTCAAAGAGTTCAAAAAATGAAGTATGAGTCTCAAAGTTGGAATGGTCCTTGAATGGTCTGATCCAAATCACTTTCTGTTAAATTAACATCTTCTGAATACCATCTTCTTCAAGGTCTTTTTGGCTCTTGTTCCTCTATTTTGGCCATAATTTTTCTTTGCAGCTATCTACACACTTGATAAATATTTCCTACATTTTTAGCTACTGTTGAGGATATTGAAGAGGACAGGAAGTTGAACAAGCATTTTGAGGGTTATTTTTCTAAGTCTTATGACAATTTTTCTTCATCTTTCTTCAAAGACTATATGAAAGTCCTTCACAAACACAGTTGAAGTACAGATTTCTGTGTTTGTGTTTCTTACAGGAAATTTAGAGATATATGAGAGCATTATGTATTTAGAAATAGGGGCACCTGGGTGGCTCAGTTAAGCATCTGACTTCGGCTCAGATCATGATCTCGCAGTTTGTGAGTTTTAGCCCCTCATCTGCACCATCAGTGCAGAGACTGAGATTCTCTCTCTCCCTCTCTCTCTCTCTCTCCCTTCTCCACTTGCGCACACACTCTCTCTCTAAAAATAAGTAAACTTTAAAAAAAAAGAAATGAAAAAAATTTAAGCGCACAAGCATGAAAACCATCGTATTTCCCTTCATGCCAAACCCAATGTAACAGACATGTAGTCTTTTGGAAGGGGTGAGTAGGAAAGTAGGATTCCATAGTCATTCTCCCGCGCGGCAGCCAGCCGCTTCTCCACCAACCTACTTCACCTCCATCCTCACAAAAACCCAGAGTTGTGGGTTTTGGAACAGTGATGAAACTGAGGCCCAGTGACTTGGTTCACTGATCTTTTTAAGCTCATTTTATAAGGAACAGAATGTATTTTAAAACCAGGTCTAAAACCTCCTTCCTTTCCATGTGCCATAATAACCTAGAAGTGTGAGCAATGGAGATGAGAGAAGCAGATATGACAGCTAAGTTGGGCACGAATCTCATAATATTCAATGAAATAAAAAATAGTAAAAACATGTATGCTTTGGGGCTCTTGAGTGGCTCAGTTGGTTGAGTGACCGACTTTGGTTCAGGTCATGATCTCACAGTTCGTGAGTTAGAGCCCCACGTTGGGCTCTGTGCTGACAGCTCAGAACCTGGAGCCTGCTTTGGATTCTGTGTATCCCTCCCTCTCTGTCCTCTCCCACTCATGCTCTGTCTCTCTCTCGCAAAGAAAAAATAAATATTAAAAAAAATTATTAAAAAAACATGTATGCTTAGCACTTCCTTAGACTCTCTGCATTTATTTTTTTCTGACGGTGAACTTTGATCTCAGTCTTTGGTAAGAACTTGTCTGGTCAATTATGATATTGATGTAAATGAAAGTGGAATGAGTCTGATTGCCAGTTGTTTCAAAGGAGGAGCTTTATAATGTGCTTATTTAATATTCAAGAACTAAATAATTCTCTAAAAATCTGTTTCATCCTGAATTGGATTTATGTAGTGAAACATACACATGTTTAGCATCATTTCATATCTTTCCTCTTATGATTCTGCATTCCAGAATCCCACGGAAAAATAGGACATCACATTTGAAATTTAGAACAGAGATTTATTCCATCACATCTTTCAAAAAACCAAAGGAATTATTTGGATTTAAGTTGATATTCTCTGAAAATGTAGGCATGAGTATAAATTTGAATTAGAATACTTTGTTATTCATATTTTTCTAATAATCCTACAATAATAGGTTTTACTTCATAGTGAGTTGGTACCAGAACAATTATTTATTTCCTTCTTTGAGCCTTTTGTATTTTTAAGCATCTCCATTTGTATCCTTTGTTGGAACCAGAACATAAATATGTATTGGCAATGCACATATTTACTTTAATATTTACAAATATTCCATGTACTTTATATTTTACTATGCTCTCTTCTAGAGTCTAAAAGCATTATTTCTTTTTAAGTGGAAAATACTCATTCTCAAAGCACAACTAGTTACACTTACCTGTTTTTGGTCATCAAATCAGACTCAAAGACTTGATGTCTTTTACTTAGGTTTGTAAACGTTTTTTTGTCTTTTGCAGGACAGATAATTTATGTGTTATTTCATTTTTCATATTGTATATCTTTGTTACTCAAAACACACATTTAAATTGAATTTCACCTAAATTTATTAAAGATTAGGACTTTTCCATTTTTAGTTTTCTGCTAAACACTTATACTATAAATAAGACCAGTGGTTTTACAGATTAAAATTGCTGCTGCATTATTATTCCTGTGATCACCGATTTCCTACTACATGATTTAAAAAGTAACGTGTAAAAACCAAATATCATAAAAGTGATGATTATAGGATGTGAATTTTAAAATCATTTTAGCAAAACAATTTATTACTATATACTATTAATTTGTCTTACTTTGTCTTAACAGCTTCCTCTACTAAGACAACATATATCAGCTACAGCAATCATTCAATCTGAAACAGGAAAATGGTAGAATATGAAGAAATCTGGTACGTGATCTTAATAAACATGACACCACCAAAACCCACTCCTGGAGATCTCTGTAGACTACAATCAATCAAATCAATAGTCAATCTTGTAAGGAACAAAAAGTAGCCATGAGCCAAAAGTATCAATAAACAGAGTGAAAAAAAAAAAAACATTTTATACAGTACAACCAATGAGTGTCAAGCTAAAATATTGCTTACTCATAAGCAGTTTAAAAAAAATCACAAAAGGAAAACTAATGTTAGCTTGTGAAAAAAAAATGCTGTTGAAATAAACCATGTCTGATGTTATTCTTGTAAGTATTTTTCTGTGATTGTGAGAACTCCCGTTCCTGTCCCACCTTGTTCAACTTGTATAAGACAATGAATCTGTTTCTTGTAATGGCTGACCGGATTGAAGCCCTGGGTTGTGCTAAAAATAAATGCAATGGTTGACGCATGCACTTTTTTTATACAAATAATTTATTTCTAATAATAAAGGAATGTTTTGCAAATGTTGAGAGTTGTTTCGTTCCAGTTTTAAAGACAAGGAACACTCTTTCCAGTCGGCATTTCTGCTGTTAGCTCCTGAGGTAGAAGCCTTAGTACTCCATGGTAATACAACTTCCTCAAGGACTGTGATTTTGTACATTCATGTGTACATGAAGAAGACTGTCTTTTATTCCTCTATTAAAAAGCATTATTTGTGTAAGATTTTGCGAATGTTTCAAAATCGATGTGGTACCTTTACATAGTAATTGCTTTTTTATGAATAATCAATCAATAGCTTGAGGTAAATTGCCTCAAGTATTATAATTAAGGAATGAGGAGTTAAACTTCACTACGGAGAATGTAATTTGAAAATCACCATCTAAAAGCATATGGTAGAGGCACTGAAATTCTCCATTTTCTAAGTCAAACCTTTCGCATAACAAAAGGTTATAACCAGGCTCTTACCGGAGCCTGGTATGCATTGAAATCTGTGAAGTAATGGGCCTTCCCCAGTACATTCCTCAAAGCACAGAATTAGCATATTTATTCCCTTGGCATCACTAAAGAAACCACAGTTCAGATAACATGTCAATGCTTTCTTATTTTCCAAATGAAAACATTCATTGGTTCATAGAACAGTATCATTAAAGACAGAAAACAGGAAGCCTATGTCCTGCTAATAAACCATGCTAGGATGGGTAAAAGAAGCCTGTTAAAGTCTTTCAAATCTGTTACCACTTTCGTCAGGGGCTTCTCAGTTCTATACAATCCCAGACATCCATCAAGTCAATGGGTCTCTACAATCATTTTGTTAGTAAATGTTCTCTCTGCTGACTTAGCTTGGATGGCTCATTGCACTCCTAATAGATACAAAGAACGATCTATGCTCTGTACCTTCAACCCAGATATTGACAGTCACTTTATTTAATAGAGACTTGAAGTAGCACAGCTCAGGCTCTTTCACCAGGTAGTAACATTTCCTAGATACCTACACAGACGGAAAGCTGCATACAGAAGGAAAAGTATACTTACTGACCTCTGGTTAAGTTTCTCCTAATAGTATTTATTTGTAGACGATATTTAAATCAAGGAGTGAGAGCATTATTTTCAAAATTGCAGATAATCTGAGTTACTGATAAATACAATCCTGTAATCAGGATCCTAAACCCACCTCTAGGTGTGCCTTTCTAGATAAACATAACTGAAAAAAAAATCATATACTCACGTTTAGTATATATTATTGTGCCATATAGCTGAGAACCAATAGCCATACCAAGAAAAGTAACTGTAGCTGTATTTTAATTCTTAAATTGACACTTTCCTTTGTACTGAAGATTATTAGTGGTTTTTAAAGATTTTTGACTTAATTTTAATTAGTAAGGATCCATATGTTTGGTTGAGAAAAATGCTTGAATGTTACAAGCCTAGCATTTCTTTCAGAGAGCAAAATTCAAGTATGTTTTCACTTACTAATTGACTCTAATCTCGGTAAGTGGATGCAACAGGGTAATTATGAGAGCGGAGCTGGCTCTCAGGCCAAAGGTCGGTTATTATTTTTTTCAGGGCTTGAGGAAAAAAAAAATATTAAGCATAATTCATGACATTTCAAAATTGTTCTTCCTATTACAAACTTACCAATGGCTTATTTTTTCTCGGTACTTTTATAAATAATTGATACGTGTTTGGTGTTCCACAAAATCTTAACTCACAACAGAGTTGAATAATAGTTCTTAGAGATGTATATATCCCAATCATCCTTTACAGGTTACCTTGGGGGAAATTTTTCTTCCTGATGAAAATGATCACCCTCCCCAGGCACTGGGAGGATAAACACCCACATTATAGCAGGAGCTGGAGAATTCTGACCTCCACTGTGTTTTTGTTTTTTCTTTCTCGGGGATTTCGCTGAGGGCTCAGGAGGCAGTCCTAAAGGCTGGCACAATGTAGGAAGGCATCCTGTAAGGGGAAGGATTTAGCATGTGCTAGTAGAGGTTCATAAGTCCTATGCTTTAAAATGAACTGCCTGTGTACTATAGATAAGCAAACGCAAAGTTGCATGGAAAAAACAGTATTATATTCTTCGGAATCGACCTTGTGTTTTATTCTGGCCAAGAAACGTCGCATCTAATCTCAGCATGCCAGAGGGAATGCTAAAAATGTAGCCCAAGGTAATATTCAGCAAATGTCACTAGTAGACAGTGAGCAATATATTAGTGCAACCTTGGGCCAAATCTGACCTCCATTTAAAACAAAAAAATTGACCTCATACTAGTTAATATTTCAATGTGTCTAAATCACTGACGGTTGATCTGTCCCAAACTACTTTTCTTTGTAAGAACAACTACTCATTTAAACTTGAAGGATGATCATTATGAACACGAATAGGAACTGAATGGCTAACTTAATTTTTAGAATTAAAAAAAAATTTTTACCAAAAGCCTTGTCATTTCAGATGAACAGGATTTTACTTTTTTTTTTAATTTAAATTACCATAATATAGGAAATCTCACTAGGAACAGAAGTTTGTATCTTCTATATTTTCTTCTCCTCTTGACTCTATATTCTCTATTATTTACTGATGACCGTGTCGAAAAACTATTAAAAATCTTCAAGATTACATTAGCTGACCCTGATATTTATTCAGTCAGCAAGGGGAAGGAACAGCATTCTTAATGTCTATTATGAAACTTACCAATCTCTCATTGCATTTATTTAATTTCCTTTAATGTCCATCTTTTGGAATAAAATTGCTAAAAATAACAATGTCATCCAATCGTGGGAATAAAATTGCTAAAAACCACAATGAAGTTGTATGAAAGGATGCGCGAGAAATAATACCAAATAGTAGAATATGCTAATCATACATAATCATCTTTCAAAATGTTTCTTTCGCTCTGATTATGGTTCCCCTTTGATCAAGATATGAATAATGAAGAACAACTTGACCATAGCTAGAAGAAAAGATTTCCTTAAGAAATTATGTCTGTGAACGTTTAGAAACTTGCTGATGGTCACTGTTGGGAAGTGCTACATTAAAGGCACAGCAGCACAAAGCATAACAGTAATTGTTTTTAAAATGTATTTCCTGTGACTATTCTATTTCAGTTTTCTCCTCTTTAAAATTTTTGCAGTATAACCTTTGATGATGTTGCTACCTGTGGCTGCCATTGTTTCTTATTTAATTTAATACTTCAGTAGGACATTCAGAATATTGTTCTCTCTGTTGAGCTCGGTGTAAAGTCTTGTATCAGATTTTGACTTACATATCTGCTTTTGGAGTGATAAGGGCAGAGAAAAAAAACAATGCAAAATATTTTTTTTCTAATTGCCTACTGTTTAAGTAGCTTAGGCAGAGCTAACTTTGACAAATACTTGTTACACAGTCATGAAAGTCAAGCAGAGACTAGGAACTATGAAGAAACAAGAATGGACTGTGTTATGACTTGGGTGGGAGGTAGGGGTGATGTGGTTATAAAAAACAGGAAAGATAAATGACAAATGTAGTATTTCCATTTTCGAAGTAAGTGTAAAATTATTTACCAATGAATTATAAGTCCCATTAAGTAAGCTTACTAGAACACAGAATGGCGTTTGAGAGCTAATGAAGAAACTTAGGATATTAAAGCATAATTTTGAAAGTTAAAAATATAACTCTAATACGGAGGTAAAATAAAGTCAAGGATTTTACTCAACTCATTAACAAACGAGGGAACCAGTAAGATGTTAAAATTAGTTGAAAGAGCATTTGAGAAGCTAGTAACACAGACACCTATCTGAATATACAGGTGGGTAAGTCCAAGAGCTGGATACAAAACTAGTTTCGTGTCTCATATAGTACAATAAACTATAAACATTGAGGTTTTCTATTTCATTGGACAGATACTATTTGAACCTACTCAACAAAAATCAACAAATTAACCCCTGTACCTCAGAGCTGGGAAGTAACCACACTGACAAATCTAGTGCTGCACTGAATGAATAACCACCAATAGCCTTTGTCTATTTCCAAGTTTTGGATTTTCTGATGAGTCATATTTCAGTGTTTTACTTCCCCTAGTTCCAAGCATTATGTTACCAGTAGTTGTATGATAAAGATCCTACACACACCTAAAATCATATTAAGAATGATCTAAGTGAGTAATGGAAGAGCTCTGGAATGAGGCTGTGTTTTAATTATTTTTTCCTGTCTTTACTCTTTGGAGACAGAGTAATTCAGAGGCTGGATAGAATTAGATGATATGGAGGAAAAATGTGAATAAGTGTGTGGCTGCCTTCAGCTAACAGTTCCCTATCTGACAGTTCTACAAATAATCTGTGAACGTGTGACTTCTTCCTTTTGCCCCCTGGGTGCTGTCATCTCTAGTGAGCATTTTCCCTCCCTTTCTGTACTATATTACCCTAAAAGGGGAAATGTGCTTTTCAACAGTATTTCTGAAGATGACAAATCACGGATAATCTACTGTGTCTCCATGCCTACCTCCTATTTGTTTTTGGCTATTAAATCTGGCCTATCCTGACAAAGACTCTTTGAGGATCCACTGGCATCTTCCAGGCAGCAAGAATGAAATCTCCTCAGTTAAAGGGTGGGAGTGGAGAGAGGACAGGTGTATGAAGAGAGCTCTGCTTTTCCAAAATATCCTAGAATTTAAGCACCCCATCTACCCCCTCGCTTCCCTCTGGTGCTCTGGGCTCTGCAGAGCAGGTTAACGGTGGGTGTAGGGACTCTCTCTGTATATGGAACCCAGTTTCTGAATGTAGTACTAAAAACATTGGCACTCAGTGGTCCCTTTTATGGATCTTTACTAATATCCTGGGAGAAGGAAGAGAGGGGGCCGTATGAGGCAAAATTATAAAATAGATGAAATGTGGTTTATTGATTTTTTTCTGTTTTTCTGTTGTTTTTTCTTATAATGTTCTTGAACTTCTTTATACCTCTTGACAACGTCACCCAGGTGACCAATATCCTCAGTGTATCTCCTAGGTACTCAGAGATCCCCTTTTCTCACTTTCCATCTTTAGACTCACTAATGTTTTCCTGTGCTCCAGTGCCTCAATCCCAAATTACTTTTCTAGTCAAAGAGGCACATCAAAGAGGCATATTGGAGGCCCCCAGGGAAGCTACTGTAGCTGGATTTTAAGCAATGACTTAAAATATAATTAAAACCATTTATTCATTTTCTTTAGAAACTCCTTACTGAGGATGTGCTATGTAGCCAGTGTTATAGGTGCTGAGAACAGAACAGTGAATTAAAAAACAAAACAGAACAACAAAAACAACCCTGACTCTCGAGGCATTTATATTTCTGTGGGAGACATAAGGAGTGAGCAATATAAATATAAGATAAATATACAAATATAGGATGTGTTAGTGATAATACTGAGAAGAAAACCCAATTAAATCCAAGAAAGTGGATAGGAAGTAGGTTAGGTAGTAGCATTTGTAGAGCACAGGGTTGAAACTTTAGGTTGAGTGGCTGAGGAAGGTGACATTGATTAAAGGCCTGAAGAAAATGAGGAACTGATGTGAGCAGTGTCTTGGGGGAAGAGAATTCTAGGCAGAGGGGGGCAGCAAGGTGACAGGTCCTGAAGCAGGAGCAGGTCTAAACCAGGGCAAGGTGAAGGGTGGGGGGTGGGGTGCATTACAAGATCTTGTGGGGCTTTGTAGGTTACCAAAAAACTAACTTTTACACTGAGTGACAGGAGTGTTTACAGAGTTTTGAGCAAAGGAGTGACATAAAGGGTCCTAATTTTAATTGAGTATTTAAAAAGTTTTTTTATGTTTATTTTTGAGAGAGAGTGTGCGAGCGGGCACACGTGGGTGCGAGCAAGTCGGGGAGGGGCAGAGAGAGAGGGAGACAGAGGATCCAAAGCAGACTCTGTGCTGACAGCAGAGAGCCTGATGCAGGGCTTGAACTCACGAACCAGGAGATAGTGACCTGAGAAGTCGGACTCTTAACCTTAACCAACTGAACCACCCAAGTGTCCCTAATTGAGTCTTTCTGACTATTGAGAGGAGGTTAGCCTCAAAGAAGCAATAGCAGAAGTACAGACACCAGTCAGAAGACTGTTGGATGATCCCGGGTAGGGATGCTCTAGGGTGGGGCAGAGCAGAGTACTGGAGGTAAGGAAAATGCTTCAATTCCATGTATATTTTGACAGATCTTACGAATGGGTTGATGGATTAGAGAGAGAAAGGCCATTCCAGGGCTTCTGAGTTGCTGAAAGAGTGCTGTTGCTTTTCACTGAAATGGGGGAGATTTGAGAAAAACGAGTTGAGGGAAATATAGCCCCTTAATTTGCATTTTTAAAGAGGCCTGGATCATTAATTAGAATAGCTCTAGAAATCCTGGGATAAATTTGAGAACAAGAAATACTATGAGAATGAGTGTTCCCTCTGAGATATTTTCAGCAGGGTTTCAGATCCTCTTCCGATGTCACCAAACCCTATTCTCTTCTCTCAGCTCCCCATCTCAGACTAAATCCTGAACTGATTTTTTTCTTCTTCCTAGCTTCCCTCTACAGGCCCTTTGTATCCCAGTTCTATTGTGGTTATTTTCAAATTTGATTATCGCTGTAGTTGTTTTTGATATTGTGTTGTTTTCTCCAAGGAACGGAGTGTAAGCTATTGTGTCAGCTTTCAATCCCTTTCTATTTCCTTGGCTTCTGGTTATTTAAAAATGAATGGTGTTCCTCAGGATCTAGTACAGGAAAAGTATCCTTTACCTTTACCCCCAATCTTTTATCCTAATCAAGACTCTTTCTTTGTCCAGGAAGGTCAACCGCCTTCTCGAGAAGCATAACTTTCTGCCTGGAGCACAGGATAAGTAAATAAGGGGAGAGTGGCTGAAATTATAAACATGAAGGGCTGCAGGAGTATACTACTTTGGTTATGTTGTCTTCTAGGATACAAGCTTCCTAATTTCAAGGGCTTGCCTTTTTTTTTATTCATTAGTTCATTCATTCAATCATTCACTTATTCACTCTTCCAATAAGAACAATGAGAAAAGTCCTATATTCCTGTGTAGAGATGTAAAACCTTACTAGCTGGGAGGGATGGTAAGATACCTCATAATGATAATTACAATAATTACAATAATTGTTATTATAATAGGTAAGATTAGGATGCTCCTAGTTTATGTCAGACAGCTTGCTAAACGCTATACTAGAATAAATCCTGCAACAGACTTGTGGTATGGGTATTATTACTCCTGTTTATGGATGATGTGATGGAGACAAAGGTTGATTATCTAATTTGCTGGAGATTAAATAGCATATAGGTGCAGAGCTTGCATAGAGCTGTATAGTATCAGACAGCATGTGTCGGCTGAGAGGACGTAATAGGGGTCAGCTGGGAAAATTAGGCATAAGTCTATGACAGAAGTTCCTGGAATCCTCTGATTTGATTTCAGATATCAATATGCTGTATGCTACAACCTGTTCTAAGAGAGCTATCCAACCTTCTTAGCTTTGGGAAATATATTTAGAGGGAGGGATACCCTTTGGATAAATTCAAGTTATCGGCAACATTTTTTATTTGATTAGGAGTTTTCGTTTTTATTGAGTTGCTTCTAATGTGCAGTTCTTAAAGTTATCCATGCACATCACAAGACCAGATATGGAATGTAGCCCTATTTCCTCATGGTTCATGATTCCTCTTGTTAAAAAAATTTCAAATACTATGAAAGAAATCAGGGAAAAAAATGACAAGACTACTTGGGGGATTTATTTACAACTTAGGGTTAAGTTCACCTGTCAATTTGGTTTTATAGTTTGCTAGATTTAAAGTAACTTTATTCAGAAAGTTCATTCAAATAATTTGCAAATGTGTTATACCAGTAGGATGGCAAGCCATGATTGTTTCTTTCATGCACAAGTAGTTTCTTGGGTAACTAGTGCATGATCTCCTTCATAAGATATACATTATCATAACATCTTTCAGATAGAAAGATCAGAGCTGAAGATTGCTAAAGTTCAGTGTCAAATCATCCACCAGTAATTGAGCCAAGAAAAGAACACAATCCACAATGCTGGACTAATACCCCCCTCTCTTAGACCACATGGGCCCAGATTTCATCATTCTGCCTTCAACGCTGTTATTACCTAAGAGCTATTTCCTGGGCCCACAACCTTAGTATCATTAGCAGAAGATGTTTACATTCTTTATTATTTTTTTTTTAATTTTAGAGAGCGTGTGTGAGCTGGGGAGAGGGGCAGAGGGAGAGTGAGAGAGAATCTTAAGCAGGCTCCACAGTGCAGAGCGCAACACGGGGCTTGATCCCACGACCCTGGGATCATGACCTGAGCAGCAATCAAGAGTCAGATGCTAACCAGCTGAGCCAACCAGGCACCCCAGGTGTCTACGTTCTTGAAGTCTATTAGAGTGGAAACTCGTGGCAAAGCGAAAGACAGAGACCTTGCTGTTTTCTTATTGGATGATTGCTTTCTTGTTCTTCCAGGTAAGAAGGAAGAGGGAAGTGTCTGCATACTCAGTTGCCAATTGCCTTTGCTCGTACTATACTGGATTCGGTAATCAATTTGGGAAAAAGGTTTTCCAGGTGTTTTCAAGTTGTAACAGTCTGAATCCATCCAGTCCTCTCCCACATATCCTCTGCACTACTCTCTCTCTCCTACATACATGATGTTTTTTAAGAAGCAAAAACTAGACCCAGTTTGAGTTACGTAAAATGGAAATTTCAAATTCAAAAATCGTTATACCGATTTATGGATTGTAGCTGGATTTTAGAACATATGTCTTCTATCAGCAGGAATCTGAGATGTGAAATAGATCTTTAATGGATCCCTGGGGCTGCTGGATGGGCACAATAGTCCATAATGACTTTATGGAGTAGGTCAGTGAACCAGAACACGGAAGGGTTTATGTGATAGGCCTTAACCATTAGGAAGAAGCTATAAAGTCTATTGTAGCAAAAACCTCACTCTTCGGAATGTACCTAAATACCAATTTACACAGTAGGGATTTTTAACTAACAGTAACAGCTGTCCCCCACTAAGGAGATATTTTTTTTTTTACTCATAACCAATAAGAGAAGAATTTGGCTGCTTAGACATATTTAATTTCTAAGTATATTGACTGCATAGTATTCAAATATAATTACCATATTTATGGGTCTCATTCTGCCTACAGAACATAAAAGTGACATGTTTAATATGAATAATAAAGAGAAAATGTCTTCTTGGTATATTCCTTATTGCTGTCAGCTTTAGGAAGTGTGTTCAAATATGTTTTAATTTAATTTTCACCATTAATACATAATAATGATTCCTTCTTTCAATCATTATATGTTCTGAGGTTAGCATTAAAATCCAGGAGGAAGTGACTCATGCTGAATTAAACTAAATAAATATTTTTAAATCACTTTGAACATGCAAGAATGACAAAATTCAACCATGGAACTGAAATATTTAGTGGAGGGATTTTGTTTAGAGGTTCTACACAGGTCACTAGCATTCCTACATGCTGAAAAAAATTTTTTTTGAACTTTTAATAGCTGGATAAAATCCAATTATTATCACATAGACTATACATACTTCTTTTCAGTGAAAAATTTAGCAGTAAATATTTGGATTATTTTCTAAAATTGTATGACTTTTTTTTTAAACGTTTATTTTTGAGAGACAGAGAGAGATAGAGCATGAGTGGAGGAGGGTCAGAGAGAGAGGGAAACATAGAATCTGAAGCAGGCTCCAGGCTCTGAGCTGTCAGCACAGAGCCTGATGTGGGGCTCGAACTCAACAGACCACGAGATCATGACCTGAGCTGAAGTCGACCCTTAATCGACTGAACCACCCAGGTGCCCCATAAAATTGTATGATTTTTAAGGCATAATTTAAATACTATGAGTATGACATAGTCCCTAGACCTACCAAGCTGGCTGGCATCATTTTTTTAAGCATAAAAATATAAGGAAAAAAAGAGTGTACACTTCATATGATGAAGATTTTGTAAATGAAAATATATAAAGCCAGGGCGTCTGGGTGGCTCAGTTGGTTAAGCACCTGATTCTTGATTTCGGCTCAGGTCATGATCTCACGGTTTGTGGGTTTGATCCCTGTGTCCAGTGAGCTCCACGCTGAGAGCACAGAGTCTGCTTGGAATTCTCTTTGTCTGGCCTTCCCTCATGCATGCACATGCTCCCTCTCTCAAAATAAATAAACTTTAAAAAAATAAAAGCATTTATTCTTTAAATATATACACAGAAAGAGAGAGAGAGAGAGAGCCTATATAAATATATATGGGTATGTCATTTTACAGGATAGGCAAGAAGCTAACAGAGAGCTCAGTTCTCATGTTTCTACCACACACGTACATTAACATCTCACCATGCTGGGCACTATCAAAGGACCATTTAAGAACTAGGCCTTTTAAAATAATCTATAAATCTGTAAGTCTAAAATTACTTTAAAATAAAAGTTTTTAAAAATCCATAAATCTGCCTCACCTCTCTTCTTTGATGAGTACTCATGAGTTCCAGAAGTTTCCATTGAGGGTAAACTGGGGCACAGATATTTCATAAACCAATTAAAATGAAAACACTTTATGGATGGTTTTTATCCAGTGTTTCTCCAAGACTGAGCAGAACACCACTGCATCAGGGGCAACAGGGATGTGGCTTAAAATGTCGATTATGGGGCGCCTGAGTGGCTCAGTCGGTTAAGTGTCTGACATCGGCTCAGGTCATGATCTCACAGCCTGTGAGGTCAAGCCCCGCGTCAGGCTCTGTGCTGACAGCTCGGAGCCTGGAGCCTGCTTCAATTCTGTGTCTCCTTCTCTGTCCCTACCCTGCTTGTGCTGTCTCTCATAAATGAATAAATGTTAAAAAATAAAAAATAAAATAAAATAAAAGGTCGATTATGAAGTCCTGTTTAAGACCTGCTGAATTAGAATTTCAGGGTATGGGGTTTGAGAATCTGCATTTTAAATGTGTGCCTCTGAGCATCTAGTGTTCAGTAAGTTTGATGACCACTGGGTTGGATGAGTTGGAGGAACCTTTATCCTATAAATGGCCCATGAACACAATGCATTTTAAGTACAGTTTTTGTTGTCAAATTTTACTATTTTTTAGCCCAACTTCTGTAGGTTCTTTGTACTACACTCTAATTACTTATAAGTGTATGAAGGTTTTAACTATGAAATTATAGTAGAGTTTTCAATGGCCATGACCATTTATGGTTCCTATATGACATGAAAGCTCTGTCTTGGCTTTTTCCTTGGTCTAAATGAAAAGTCTTTACCATACAGTAGTGATTTACTTTTCTCTAATAAATTCTAGGGCCAATAACATCTACTTTTCAGTCTGGCAAACTAGAGAAGGCTTTCATCTAATCTTACTCTACACCCCCTTCCCACCCCAGACAGTAGAATTACACTTAAACACTCAATGAATAATAGGGGTCATTGTCCCACCAATAGTTTGGTCTTGCATCTCAAGCAAGAAGTAAAAATTAAATACAGTTTATCATGTTGTGGCTTCCTAAGGAGTAAATATGGAATGGCCAAATGTGTTCAATTCTAACTATTGGCTATACTGTGAGACCACTTTATGGGAATTACAAATTATTCTTTAAGAATTCCAAAAATGTTGAGCTGTGTGCAAACCTAGGTTTAATATATCCTCTCTCTTCTTTGTCCACATTACTGCCTCATGTTACCAAACTTTTTTCAATGGTCTGTGGAATGCATTTTTGCACAAATAAAAAGAAATATATGTACTCATACTGTGTTTTTTCCAGCACTCTGCCTCTCTTTGACACAGGATAAGAGTTGTTTAGACAACAGAAGCTCCCTCTATGGAGAAGTCAAACTTCAGTAAACCCTTTTGAAGAGGGACCTCTTTTCTAGTTGAATAGTTGGAGAATGGTGTGTGGTTTGGCATACCACTTTCTTTTCTCAAAAACACCAACCATTACTTTTTCATTTTGGTGATTATAATGCATAACTCACTCTTTGGAGGCAATGGAATCTCATTCAGCATTAAAATAAGCACTGTGTTCATTCAGACCATGAGAGGAAGAGTTTCATATCCTGTAGTAATCAGACCAAATCTATCGTTTAGTATTTGGGGACACAGAGATAGTGACAAACGAGTATAATCAGATGAACATGAACTGAAACCATTATACCATAGGAAATTCTGTAAAAGAAAAAAAAAAGTGGGTTAAGTTAAAAGAACAGACTTCTAAGTAAAAAGCAAGAAGACTGACTTCAGATACAGATTGTCCTTAGAAGTGAATCTGGTCGAAGTATCAAGGCAGATGTAAACTGCCTTGCTGTGTGTAGCAAAGTTTCAGATGGAAGCTATATGGCCATCCCTAAGAAATTATGTGCAGAAATTTCTTGTCTTATATCATAAAGTGTGACTAGATGGCCCCTTAGATTATTCTAGCAATTATGAGCTAAACATCTATATAGTACCAATCACCCTGCCAAGGGCTGCAAAGAGCACAGAGGAAGAAAGACATCTATATTCTCAATAGTGATGGAGTTTAGAGGAATCCTATGAGGTTTCAAAATGGAGAAATATTTCATCTCTAAGAATCTCTGATTTGGGTGTCACTTTTGAGATGCACCAGGTGGTTACCATTGTGACACTGATTAAGATAAAACAACGATTAAAGTTTGCCAACTCTAAATAACCTGGAATCAAATCATCCTAGGTATCAGAGAAGTCCCCTACTCTTGAACAAGTAACCCTGATAACAGAGACTGATATGGTGTGTACAAAAGAGTGTAAGGTGTTTTTGAAGAACAATTTAAAACTTGTCTGCTCAATGACTAATCATATACCAGCCTGAAGTGGGTCTCTTTCAGGTATATGTGTGCATAATTCACCAATAAATAAAAATAAACAGTGTAAAAATGCAAATATGAGCACATTAGAACCTATTATAAGGTCTCACTGGTTTAAATTTTAACAGCAAACCATATCGATTACCTTAAATACTTTTCTGACACTCAGCCTAGTTAGTGTAAGTTTCAGGTCTCTGGAGAGGGTCACCTCCAAATGGTTTGCTATTCTTTTCATTTTTAAGTCCATCTGTCATTTCTGAACAAAGCATCATGAAATGTTTTTGAATACCGTCATGTGACTTTTAGTAGATGGATAGTGCTAAGCTAACCCATGACAACCCAGGAACGAGGGAGATAGAGGAAGCCCTACCCTAATCCCACTCTCCTTCTGCCTTAAATTTCCTGTGGATGTCTCCTTATTGGCTGAACTCAAGGGAGCTCCTCAATGGCTTCCATGGGGGTTAGTCTACAATACAAGCCACAGAACAGAGTGCATACAGATAGAAAGTGTTCTAGAGAGGCAAATGGAATAGATCAGGCACACATGCCCAGTAGTTACAAGGCTGTCTTCTATGTAGTTGGGGTACAATGGTAAAGGGAAGAGTTTCTGCCCTTTGGCAATCAGACAAGTGAATAGTTAACTCCATAGTGCTGGGATGGGCATTATGTTAGAAGCGAGCACCGGGAGATCTGGAAACGAGGAGGTACCTAACCTAGAGTTGCTTCTTCCTCCTACAGACTGTTAGTATTTGAATACAACCACACTTGTCATGAAGATAGCACAGCTTAAAGATGAAATGCGTGGCAAAGCAGAGTTTCTAAGTACCATGTCTGCCTTCACGAAGTTCCAAATCCAGGGAGACTTTTCTGAATATAGCTGATTATTCATACAAAAGAAAAGTATACATTAAACTTTTTCTAAGTTGATATTTAATATCTCATGCCTACATCTACTTTAAACTGCAAAAAAAAAAAATGAGAGGAGAAAGAAAAAATGTTTTGTTATTCCATGAGTCAAGTATAAGTTATGATGAATTTGCCAGAAAGTAAGTTGAAGTCTCTTTTAGGTTGGGAGATGACAAGACAGATATTTCATACGGCAGAATTTTGCTTTTATTTCTAGATCTCAGACCCTTGACCCCAGAAACACAAGGGCTCTGGATTTTGTGAGACTACAAAACAATCATTTAGCCTTTGGGCCTTGACTGCTTTATCTGTAAAATGGAAGTAATAAGACTTTCTATCTCCTTCAGAAGGCCTCAATTTTGATAACTAATAACACGTTTTGAGCTCCTTGGAGATCCGCCACTAGCTGGGATGAAGTGGGTTATTATAACAGCACTTCTTGAACTATTGGTACTTACAGCAACCAAAAACAAAATATATCACATCCTGTTGAAACTGCCCTTGGATAGGAAGAGTGCAATTATCCAAGGTTAAAATTGATTGCAGAGTGTCTGTGAACATCTGGACCTTTATAAAGTGTGTGTTTGGAGCCTTAAGATATGTGGACTATTTACAAAAGTGCTCTCGTAGAAAAAGTAAGCATAATGCACTCTTCCCGTCCCTACAGCTTTTGAATGTGTGGTAGTGTCAGAAAGCTAAAATTCCTTTTCCCTTGCAGTGTCAGCCACCAGCAATGCTGTCATGTTTACGTGAGAGGATGGAGGTGGCTTTTTCTCTTTGGGGGGAGTATCATCAATGTCACCTAATTTAGACAGAAGTGGCCAATGTAGAAACAGCACATGTTGTTTCAGGCAACTGCATTTCAAACTCAACTATAGCAGTATGTGTGATATGAAATCAATGGCAGGTTCCTCATTTATGAAATGAGACCTATGAATCAAACTCTGGGAGCGAGGCCCAGGCTGCTGTATTTTGAGAAGGCCCCACAGCAGACTGATGAGCGGCTCATTTTCACATGAGCTCTACTGCAGCAGGTGATTATCAGGTTCTCAAAGTTAACTCCCCCTGTGTTCAGAAAATAATCTTAGGCAACCTCATATCTTTCTCCACAACTTCTTAAGACTTCCAATTCAACCTCAACTCGTCCATGCCAAGGAAGGAAGTTTGCCTGGATAGACCAGTCATTGGCCCAGAAACAACCCTTTCAGGCTCTGCCTCTCCCACAGGCATGGGGAAAATGGCAATGTCATGGGGGACAGTTCTGTTTTGTTATCTCTTATGGGCACCATAAAACAAAAGTGTTTGGTTGACTTGTTTCTGTCTTAGCCAAAATCCCTGAGTCTGAAATACAGCTCAGAAAATGAAGTCATAAGATCGCCAGGGGAGAATAGAATTTATAAAAAAATGGCAACATAGAAAGACGAGAGAAAAAAAAAATAGAAGCAGTATTTGGGTCCTGTTCTTGGGAACCATTTAGGGATTATTTTAAAGGCTGCATTTGGTTAGGAGACTAGGAAATGCTGGATCTTGCCCTTGGCCACAGCTGCTCCTCTAAGAGTTCCCTGGGAATACACACACACAGACACACAGACACACACACACACACACACACACACACACACACACACACACACACACTACTGAGCTGGCAAAGAAGCCAAGACAACTTATTTTTACCAACTGGAGTTTAGACCCTAAATACCAAAGCAAGACCTAAAGCAATTGTTCTCAAAGTATGGTCCTCAGACAAGCATTATAAGAATCATCTGGAAGCTTATCAGAAAAGCAAATTGGAGCACCTGGGTGGCTCAGTCGTTTAAGCGTCTGACTCTTGATTTCGGTTCAGGTCAGTCTTGCGATCTGTGCTGTCAGTGCAGAGCCTGCCTGGGATTCTCTCTCTCTTCCTCTTGCCCTGAGAGTGCTCTCTTTCTCTCTCAAAATAAATAAATAAACTTAAAAAAAAGAAAGAAAATAAATGCAAATTCTCAGACCCCACCCAAACCTACCAAGTCTCACATTCTGGAATGGGGCCATTCAGTCTGTAGTTTAACAAGCCCTCCAGATTATTCCGCTGTGCTGCTCAAGTTTAAGAACCACTGATTTAAGGAACAATAAAAACGGCCACTGGGATCTTCTATCCCTGCTTTCTCCAAAATCTATCTCAGCTCTTTTGTTTTTAATTCCAAATGGTGGAAGAGGCAGCTGCAGAGTCAGAGGAACAGGAACAGGAGAGTAAGAGAAAGCATTTACTTCACTGCCTTTAGAGGCTATCGGTGTGGGCCGCGTGCCCCAAAGACCAGGAAGTCTTTTCCAAAACAGGGCAATAGCTGTTGAATTGACACAACCAGGCTTGGGGTGGAGACAGGGAATTCCCTGATAACCTCAAAGGCAGACTCACCATTGTGCTGAGTGGTATGGCATTTTTGGAAAAAACTTTGTTGGTTTTCTTTACATTTATTTTACTCTCTATGTTGTTTGCGTTTATAATGATAGGTGAATGAAACACCATAATCTTTAATTAAGAATGTAGGGCTTCTAAATATCTTAATCTTGTCCTAGAATAGAGGTGGGAAGGAAGAAGGGAGAGATGGCACTCTGGGAGATTATGAGAGCTAGCCAGCAAGTCTTCTCCCTTTTGGGCATCAGGCATTTATTGCCTTCTCACCATTCAGGTTTGTGGATATTTACAAGCATTATCTTTGTGCTCCATATTCACTGACAGTACTTTAATCTGTACTCTCCACCCTGAGTAACACTTGATCTCACTGGGTAGGAAGGGCCTAACTAGGAATTGGTTTCCTCTGCAGCATGAAGTGAGAAGTACTCAGAGAAGGTCTTGGGCTCCCCCTAGAGGTGTGCACCTCTTATGTACTCAGATGCCAATTCTCATAGGGCGACACCTCTTGCCAGTCATGCCCTGGAGAGGAAAGGGAGGTTCAACCCACCGTAGTAAATTGCTCAAAGTCATGTAACTTGTGACATTGCCAAGCCAATGATATTGCCAAGTCACAGCCACAGGTGGCTATTCAATTCTAAATTAATTAGAAATTCAGTTCCTCAGTTGTACCAGACATATTCCAAGTGCTCAGCAGCCACGTGTGGCCAGTGGCTACAATACAGGCAGTGCAGACGTAGAACATCATTATGTAGCTGCAGGTTCAGGAGGGGAGCTACAGCTGAGGTGTGGCAAGAATCTAATGTTAACAAGAAGAAGCCCCATACCAGGGAAGTGACACTACAACATACAGATGGTAGCTAGTGTTTTCAGCACAGAACAGACGCTCCTGAGTTAAAGGTCCAGTACAGGGGAAAAGGAATTCTGCATCCTGAGCCTGAAGTGTTTCAGGGACACGGATTTATAACCACAGAATCCTCCATGATGAACAGCTTCTCTATGTCGCAGAGTTCTTCTGCCTTATCACCCAGCAGAGCCTCTGACTCTTTCTCAACGAACCCTACTTCCTATCCTACCCTACATAGTTCCTTTACTTTGTAATCCAAGACCCTGCTCACAGGTAAACTCAGTTAAACAAACATAAGTAGGTAACAGCCTGATATTCCTATTTACCTCAAGCTTATTGTACTTCTTATCCTGTCTCTCTCTTTCCCTGGTCACTGTATGGATTCTCTTTGGAGAAAGAAGGAGCCATTTATCCAATAGGAATGGAAGGTCAACAGATCTTCCAAGTTTCTTCCCAACCCTTCCCCTAGATGAGCACAGCAGTAGGAGAGTACACTGAGTGAGGGAGTCAATTTTATAAGTAGACTAGTAAGTGAAAATCATTTAGCAAATACCAGTAGCTTCCCTGGCAGCTTTTTTTTCCCCTTTGCTTATTTGGCTTGAAGGCCTTTATGAGCTCTACCAGTCCAGTCCAATTTAAGTGATCCGCTCCTGGAATAAGATGATTGCAAAGCATTATGCCATGCTATATTTCTGAATTTGCTTATCAGCAACTCTGTTTCTGAAAAGATTGAAGGGCAGCACTCCCTGTAAATATTAACTATTTTAGGAAAAATGAAATCCATAATCATATAAGGAGTGGTTATAAAATTATAAAACTGAACACCCAAATCACACACCCAATCTCATTAACTTATAGCTGTATCTTGTAAATACACATGTATTCTCAATGTCAGATTTACATTCCTTGCCATTCATACAGAGTACAATACAATTTAACAGGAATATGTCGGATAAGAATTAGAAGGCCTTGATCATTAACAAAATAATAATTGGCTACAGTTTTTAAATGTAATAAACAAAATACAATAACTTCTACAAGTTAGGGTCTAAATCTGTGTGTAAAAATTGAGTAAAGACAGGCACAAACATAGTAAGACTCCTCCATATTGTACTAACGGGGACACAAGGTAATCAAATCTGGGAAAAAATCTGAATTATACTTTAAGAATGTGGTCTTGTTACACTCAGAGCAACAGTAATATCAATGACAACAAAATTACTCACAAGAGAGCTCCAGGTACCGGCTGGCCTCTCTTCATCAGCAGATTTTACTGCAAAATGAATACAGGAGTGTTTGATTGGTTACGACCAGAGGGCTAACCCAGACGGCTGTTCAGGATCTTTCCAGGATCCCAGCCCATGATTGCAAGCAGTAGTGTTTAGTTACATAAACTAATGTGATAAAATAGTGAAATACTGTCCTTTCAACTAGGTTAAACATATTTTCTATAATGTTCTTTATGTTTTGCTTTTTGAAAGAGAGTAAATAGAGAAATACAAAAAGACCAGGTCAAATGATCACATTTCACATTAACGGAATTGGAATTAATCCCATTCTTCTCTGACTAAATGTCTCCAGTGTGTGTACCTGAGGGATAAGACATGGTTGAGGTCTGGCTCTGTGTCAGGTAACTGTTTTACAACCCCTTTAACCTCCAGTGAGTGCTTCCAAACCTCTCCAATCTGAGGGTCTTTCCTTCTTCAACCTCTGCTGTTACACACACAGTTGTAGTTTCCTTGCAATCTGTGCACAACATGTGGCATTAATCCAAAGAAATTTAGGGATTAGAGTCCATTTCTTACTGAACCGAGTTGCTATTTCTTCAAACCAAAAGCAGAGCAAAATTCTTTTTACTTTGCTATCACTAAAGAGACTGAAAAATTTTCTGGTCATGATTACTTGTATATCAACCTGAAATCTTTCATATTGGTCTTTTAATTTTATACCTCAAGGACACAACACACAACAATTCTGTAATACTCTCAATTCCACTTGTTTTGCCATTGACACATTGAGATAAGTTGTGGCAAGAACAAGATGGGAAGCCAAAGACCACTCCTAAATATGCATTTCCCACAAAAATCCTCATGACAGGTGATCTGTGGAACTTGTCATACTCTCATAATATTGAATTCTTTCAATACTGGTGGGAGGTAGAGTTCCGTTGTCCAGCATGGTGGGAGGACTTATAAACAAAAGCCAGAGAGCAGAAAAGCAGCATCTTGACTAATTTCTCGATTAAAAAGACTTCTCTGGAGCTTACATTTTTTTCTTTTGCTCCATGTAATAAAACAGGGAAGGAGTAGAAATGATACTGTAAACATTAAGATTGGAAAAGTTACATAGTCAATGGATATCCTGAAAGTCAGGTGACAGTTTTCACTTTGAGGAAAATGAAACAGTAGGTAGAGAAAATAAATCCATTATAGATAACAATTGAAAGGGTACCCACTGTCTATTCAATATTCGGCTTTCATGTGTCACTCAAGTGCCAGATTTTGGAGAAGACTGGATCCAATTCACAAAGGCTGTCTTCTCCATTTCAATTGTTGGTCTGAGGATAAACTGGTCAGTCCAGTCATCAGTCAAACAATTCAGTTAGTATCTATATTTAGATTCAGAATACAATCCTCAAAATACAGAGCAGCATTTCTAGTGATTTTATGACTTTTAATCTGACATTCATCAATGCAGGACACTTCAGTGCATCTTGTTAAAATGGCTGCAAAATTTTGGAACTCTGCCTTAATGACAATGTCAGCTGACCAACAATAAAACTTCTTTTAATTAGGAAGGTTCAAAAAATGCTCTAACCTCATTGTGGGTGGTCTCTCCATGACAGACACTGCTTCACCAGTTTCTCTTCTCCCATATGCTTGTCAACTTTACAGCAGCCCCCGCCCACACTTGGTCAAGGTTTATGTTCAGCTGCGTCATTCAAGGAAGTATGCCAGACTGAAACATGGGGAAGAAAAAAAGAACACGAACATGACTTTGGGGATGAACAAATATCCTATTGATATTCAGCTACAGCTTCTGAAAATGTTCACAGGATGTTTGGAAATTGCATTTCTAAATGTTATGGGCTTCGGGTCTTTCAACCATGTAATGAATATATATTTTTCTCCATTTATTTATTATTGGTAGAAACTGAGTGATGGACTTTTCCACTACTGCCCCGTCCGTGTTTATTTTTCCATTGCCCCAGTCAGCATTGTTATCTGACAATGCAAAACAAGTTACGTTTGAGCTGAATCACAGAGGCAATCCTTCTTTCAAAGAATTTTCATCTGTCACCATCATCTCCACTAAAATGCACAACAGGGAATGACAGAATGATTGGTTTTATCTACATTTTGGTATATTTTTCTTTGAATGGCAGCCCCTGAGAACACAATTTTCAAGATAAAATAACAAAGCTGTGATTATTTCAAATGGCAAGGTCTAATGGAGGATTATAAATTATTGCCTAAAGTGCCAAATACTTTGGACCAGTAGCTTGAAATTGTGTTCTGGAGATTGTTTGGAATGACTGCTTCTCAGAATCTCTTTGCTGAAGAAAATGAACTGTTTCCTGAAAATGGCAAATGACCAAAAACAGAAACAAATGAACAAACAAACAAGCAAACAAACAAAAACACTGCACAAAATAGCAAGGTCAAACTAAATTCACCTAAAATGGACTATATATTTCTCTTCATATTAGTATCACTTAATAGTATTTGTCAAAGGTATGTGCCTTTGTTTTCTAAAAGGAAAAAGATTTGTGAAAGTCTATTTTTGCTTTACTTTTTCAAATGATAAAATTCAAACACATTTGCATACATTTGATACATTTAAAATATATTTATCATGAAATCCTAACTGGAGGCTCATTATAACAGGAAGTACTTAAAAGTTCATGAAGAAGAACTGTACGATAGATGCTAACAAATTTGAGATTTAGCTACTTAACTATGATGAATTCACTAAATAAGACACCTGTGTCTTGGGCTTGGGTTGAACTGAGCAGCAGCAGTAGGAGACCAGGCCAAAAAGATGATCAAAATTACTCAAATATTTTGGTTAAAACCCTTCTTTGGCTACCACTCACATCAGCAACAATAACAATATTTTCAAACCTAAAGGAGAATATTGCTATGCAAAACCATCTTGCTGTTAAAATGTAGCAGTGGGTTGCCTGACCATCTTTCCTTCTAAGTTGCTTTCTAAATTAAAGAAGCAGCTCAAAATGCTGAAGGCAGCTCATAACCTACAAAATCTGATCTGATGACGTCAACTACATACGTCAGCTTACTCCCTGTTGATCTATGACAGAGGACAATATGGAGGGAGATTGGTATGATTGTCTTAAGACTAAATGATCTGACTTCAGTGAAAATATTTTGGCAATCTGAATGAGCAATAAATTACAGACTCCACTGATCCCCCAACTTTTCTGTCCCCTGCCAAGATAAAACATCTTGGAACTCAGCGATGCCAACACTGTCAATATTGACTCTGTCAAAACAGAGGGCTGCCCAATTTCCTAGCGATCTCTCAGCTATGGATTCAGCCAATCTAGATGGGGCAGGCAGAAAAATAAAAGTTTTGGATCAAAAATACCTGAATTCATGAATTGGATTATTGTGAATTCAGTAGATTCTGCTTTCCTTAGCTAGTGAAAGGCAAAACATTACATTGCTTTTGGGAACAGACACGATTCTTCTAGCTATCTGTGGAGAAATGGCTGTGCAAATTCTGAATGAATGATTGTAGGAGGTAGTTTATGTGTTGGCTAGCATATCACTAAGATCAAAAAGCTAAGTAGTTGAGTACTTTATGAAACAATATTAAAATTGATTGATGGTCACATATATGTCTGCTTTCTGGGCCTGAGATAAAAGGAAAATGAGGCTTTCTCCTGATTCTGCCTACATTAAGTGTGGCAGCTCTTCATTTCTTACTGTATCTATAGTGTGGGCAGCAGGGAGGCAAGGGAAAAAGAGAAAGAAGGAAAAAAAATGTAGTGAGAATAGATGTGTCAGGAGAACAAACAAAAGTGAGGAGCATCTTTGAATGATTTTATTCTATCTGGAGAAACTGAGACATTATAATAAGACCTTAAAACTAGTTTCTGCATTTTTCACCCCATTTCAAAATATGCGCAGTTCAAGAACAATAGAGAGAGAGGAATTTCCTGGCAATGATTTTGAGCATTTGAATGGGCCATTGAAAAATCTTTATGGTAAGAAACAGTGATTTAAGGTGTGCTGAATCTTATAGTAATACATGAAAACTATGGTGATAAAAATGATATATATATAATATATATTATAATATAAAAATATATAATATATTTTTAAAATATATATTTTAAATACATATATTTAAACATATTTTTTAAATATCTATATTTTAAAATATAAAAAATATATAAAAATATATAATATATATTTTATATAAAATAAGTATATATTTTATTTTTATAATATAAAAATATATAATATAAATGTATATAATATAAAATAAATATATGTGTGTGTGTATATATATGTGTATATGTATATGTATATGTATATATACACACATATATGTGTATATATATATATATAAAGGGAAACTAAGACGGTACTATAGAAATCAAATCATCCTGGGGTGCCTGGGTAGCTCAGTAGGTTAAGCCTTTGACTTCGGCTCAGGTCATGATCTCACCTTTTGTGAGTTCAAGTCCCATGTTGGGCTCTGTGCTGACAGCTTCGGATTCTGTGTCTCCCTCTCTCTCTGACCCTCCCCCACTCATGCTCTGTCTGTCTCTCTCTCTCTTAAAAGAAATAAACATTTAAAAAATGTAAAAAAAAAATTAAAGTCCTATACAGTTGCCAAATTTTGCCAGTACAACTAAATAGTTCTAAAAAAAGGATCGTTTCTACCAAAAATAAAACATGGTTTTCTTTAAAACTAGGTTTCAAAGAAAAACTGTTCTATGTAGTTAACACTGTACATTTGAGGGCTTTTAATCTTATTCTTCCTTAAGTAATTATTGCTCTTATTTTCTTTAAGAAAAAACGCAAGTTGATTTACTCTCCGCCAGCATAAGTGACAGCACAGAATGTGGCTAGTGACAATCTGTCCCCTTCTCTTTAAAAACATGCTGAATGGAGAAAACAGTTAACTGTAGAGCCATAGCCTATGGACTAAAAGTCGGTATTACATCTGTGTCTGTCCAAAGACAAGCACCCTTCCGCAGGCCCTCTTTTGTAAGAGGGGTGTTTGATGAAATCAAATCAGTACTGGAACTGAGACCAACTTCTCTGGATAATCTCTGATGAGACAACACCATGATTAGAATTAATGATGATGTGGAAGTTGAAGTTCAAAATTTTCAGATGCAATAAAAATGAGCCATTTGAAAATAAATCAATGAAATCGATTAAGCAAAATTTTGGATACTCAGTGGAACTCCAAGCATAAAACAAACAAATAAACAAAAAAAACAAAAGAACCCACAAAACTTCCCAAGGGCAAAGATTTTCTTCTGTTTTATTCACTAATAAATTCTAAACTAGAACAATAAGTACATGGCAGTTACTTAGGTAACCTAAGGATTTGTTGAATGAGTAAATAAATGAATAAATACTTACAAAATATTGAAGTATGTGGTAAGAATAAAATATTTTATTTGTTCAAACAATTTATATGGACTGTCTCCTTTTTTTTTTTTTAATTTTTTTTTTCAACATTTATTTATTTTTGGGACAGAGAGAGACAGAGCATGAACGGGGGAGGGGCAGAGAGAGAGGGAGACACAGAATCGGAAACAGACTCCAGGCTCCGAGCCATCAGCCCAGAGCCCGACGCGGGGCTCGAACTCACGGACCGCGAGATCGTGACCTGGCTGAAGTCGGACGCTTAACCAACTGCGCCACCCAGGCGCCCCTGGACTGTGTCCTTTAATATAACTATCATATTTGGTATTTAATAATATTACCCTCATTTACATGTGAAAAAAACCCAAGGCACAGATGATTATGTGGTAGGGTCCCCTCCCCAAGTAGAGAAAAAAAACCTCAAGGCAACCTGGCTATCTATATGTGTACCTGTACATGACAACATCCCTCATGACCTTGTAACATGAGACCAGTTAATCAGGCTACATGTTGGTGTGTTACCATCTTTGGGAGACAGAGAAGTAAAAATCATATAAAAAACTAAGCCATGTGGCATTTGGGGCTCAGTTCTTTGGGTAGGAACCCAACTGAGCAGTGCCAGCAGGAATAAAGTTCCTTCCTAGGAAGACAGGCCTCGGTGTCACCACTTTTTGTGTGAGAATCCTGCTGCAATTAAGTAATTCACTTAAAGTTATCACCTTTTATTTGTTTTTTCAATTTTTTTTAATGCTTAGGTATTTTTGAGAGAGAGATAGAGTCGAGTAGGGGAGGGGCAGAGAGACGGAGACACAGAATCCAAAGCAGGGTCCAGGCTCTGAGCTGTCAGCACAGAGCCCGATGTGGGGCTCCAACCCACGAACAGTGAGATCATGACCTAAGCCGAAGTCGGACGCTCAACCGACTGAGCCACCCAGGCGCCCCAAGTTATCACCTTTAAAAAAATAGTAGTGCCAAGATGTCTGACTTCAAAGCGCTCACTCTTAACCATTTATCACCCAAGATGTGATGCTTCCCTTTACCTAATACTCATCTTTCCAGTACAGGGAAATGTAAGTCAAAGTTGATTGTTAAACACCTTCTCTGGAAATATGTCAAAGCTCAATGATAAATGTGTCTAATACATCTGCCATTAATGATAAGATTTAATACCTGATGCTGGTAGTTCTGTGAATTTTTTTGACATATTCATATAAACTAGCATAAAAGCTAACAGAGTTATTGTTGGTTGATCTAACTTCTCAGTCTTCTGCAATTTCAAAAGGATTTGGGACCATAAATATTCATATTGCAATACTAAAAATAGAGCTACAGTCATCTTTCCAGGGCACCTTGAGAATGCTAAGTTATCAGTCTACCCGTCTATCACTCGTGTGAAAGCCTAGTGCACATTTACAAAATTTAACACCTTTCAAAGGGAAAAAAATAATAAAGTAACAGGACTGTCAATTTTTCACACCATGGGTCCTAGGCAATCAGGTTCATCTTTTGACAACGTTCATTCCTTGTTCTAGCCAAGCTCCCATTCCAGCTGCACCTTGGTGCCAAATCAACTGGATGCCGACCAGCCTAATTCTCTCTTGGAACCAGAAAGAACTCAACATGTGATTAAACAGGGAAGAATTTCTAATAACGTTCAGTTGTTCCTCATCCGGGTGAACAATGTCAGGGATCACTTAGGCACCATATTAATATCAAGCAGTACACCAGCACTACCAGTGAAGATGAGAAAGGGCATGTCCTTGCTCAGCCTTCACAGCTTTGGCCTGAGATTTCATAGTAGAAAAGTGTACTTTCCCTGAGACTGAATCGAGCTTCACTCGCCAACTGTGTCACTCGTTTCTCCCTTGTAACTTTCAGTGTTCGAAGACAGGAGATATGGCTCTTCCATTTGCATAGTTTTACTATGTTTTATCTGAATCAAGAAAATCTCAAGATCTGAAAATATTGAACTTTGGGGACAAGTTATTGGCCATCTAAACTTGACTAGAATTGAGTCAGAAGTAGAAAGATCACGAACCACAAATAAAACAATCATCTAAAAGAAATCAAGAGTGGGATACTACAGGCTGCATACAATTAAGAAGAGAGGAAGGCAAAGGATTGTATTAAATACCAAAGCTTTCTTAGTGAGGCACGGCAGAAAGCGCCTGGGGACCTTCAGATCCAAAGAGGTCAACTATGTCATTCCCTGCCAAACTCTGATGGGAGGGAAAATCTGCCCAACTGCTGATTCATGTTTTGTTTTTGTTTTCAAATGACAACTGTTTTGGTAGACTTCTAAATGTCCCTGAATATTCATTATCTTCCTCTTATATAGTAATAGACACCCCAGTTTTTAGCTGGACACATGCTCACCTGAAATAAAGACCATATTTCCTATCTCCATGTAGCTGGTATGAGCATGAACCTTCTCTTCTCTTTTTTACTTTTCCTCTGGTTAAAAAACAGATATGAAAATAAATTTGCCCAGCTGATTTCTGATGAAGGAGAAAAAACAACTGGATGAAAAAAGAGTCTTCTTAACCATAGGCATCAATTTAAAAAAGATATGAACATTGACCTAAAGCCCCCACTTTACACAAAAATTTCACTCAAAATGGATCATATATACAAATGTAAAATATTAAAACTATAAAATTTTTTTTAAAAAATATAAGAGAAAATCTTCATGGTCTAAGGTTAAGCGACAAGTTCTTAAAGGCATGATCCTTAAAAAAAAACTCAATTATTGGACTCCATACAAATTAAATAGTTTTGCTTTGTGGAAAATCATGTTAAGAAAATGAAAAGACGAGTCACTGATTTGCAGAAAACATTTGCAAATCGCATTTCAGATATATGAATCATATGCAGAATATATAAAGAATTCTCTAAACTCAACAGTAAGAAACCAAACAATCCAATTAGAAAAGAAGCAAAAGATTTCAACAGACATATCATCAAAGAATATATACAGATGGCAAATAAAAACAGGAAAGGATGTTCAACAATATTAGTCATTAGGAAATGCAAAATAAATCACCATGAAACAGCACTACATATTTGTTAAAATGGATAAAATTAAAAAAAAATATTGAAAATATCAAATGCTGGTGAGGTTGTGGAAAAAAAAAACTAGATCTCTCATACATTGGTGGTGGAAATGTAAATGATACAGCCACTCAGAAAATTTGTCTGGCAAATTTATCTGGCAATATGCTAAACATATACTTGCCATATAACCCAGCACTTGCACTTCTGGGCATTTATCTTAGAAAAGGGAAACTTATGTTCATACAAAAATCTGTGCATGAATATTCATAACAGCTTTATTTAAAATAGCCAAAAACTGGAAATGACCCAAATGTCCTTCACTGTCAATGATTAAGCAAATTGTGTGCATCCAGATAATGGCATAATACTATTTGGAAATAAAAAGAAATGAACTATTGATGCATGAGACAAATTGGTTCACTCTTAAGGGCATTATGCTTCCAGAAAAAAGCCAGCCTCAAAAGTAAACATACTGTATGATTCCATTTAGACAGCATTCATGAAATGGCAAATTAAAGAGATGGAAACCAGATTAGTGCTGCCAGGGGTTAGGGAAGAGGAGGATGGATAGCAGGCAAGTACTCTCTACTGCTGGAACAGTTCTGTATCTTCATTATAGTAAGGGTGGTTATATGAATCTATACATGTGATAGATTGTCATAGAGTGAATTACACAGATGTACAAAAAATGAGTACAAAAAATGGTGATACCTGAGTAAGGTCTGTAGTTTAATTACACTGTTCTAATTAATTTCCTGGAGTTGATAATGTTCTATAGCTATGTGAGGTGTCACTGTTGGAGCATCTGGGTGATGGGTACATAAGACCTCTCAGCACTATTTTTGCATCTTCTTGTACGTCTGAGTCTATATTTCAACATTTTAAAAGTTTAAATAAAACATCCCTGGTTGTGCAGTTCCTAAAGCAAATCATAAAAAAATTAAACACACAATTAAATTCCACGGTCACACAAATCTTTGTACTACTCATACATACACTATGATTTTCCTCTCCTTTAACATGAGAGTGTTAACAATGTGGGATGAGAAGTTTCGACTTCAAGAGCTCATGGATTCTTACCCACTCTACAGAAACCTAACTACCCCTGAGTCTGAGTAACTAGCTGGCTCTGGACTATGACAGTGTTCTTGATAGTGAAGTGACTTATATCCAATATTCCATCCAGATCTCAGAGAAACCTTTTTCATACATTTAACCTTACACATTTAATATTTTATCATTTTATAATTAGTTCCCCATTTCTTTTTTCTTCACTATTGTGCAATTTAGAAAACTGAGCTCATTCAAAAGACTACCCTATCAAAATGGCGCTATTTAGGGTCAAATCTTTGGTGTCTTCCTTTCAATACAAAGTGGCTGATCTCAGTGGGTGATGCTGCTTTGTGATTCTGAACATTTTGTACTAAGTAGATTTCATCCTTTGAACGATTTTACATTTCATTCTTTTAACTGGAATTAAATATGACTCTCAAATGAAGGTTTTTGCATTATTATTTTAAATAGCTTTTAAGCGTGTGCCATGCAATCCAGAATACAGGATATAATACTCCATCCCTATATCCAGTGAATTCTGGATGTATTTTTGACCCAATAAAAAATTTTCATTAGAAAAATTAAAGATCACAGAAGATGTAAACCTTCCAATTAATAGGTTAATACAGTGTTTTCACAGCATAGGACAGTTTGATTATCTCAGCTAGATACTGAGGTTTTCATCTGCCATAATGGAATACAGGTACCTAGTAGTCATGTCTGTCTACCTATTTGTTGGGATCTATTTTAGTTATAATAAAATATCAGAAAATCATAATTTCTAGAAACAGAAATGATTTAATGTGTCCCATTAACTAGTTATATTATTAGCATCTTTAATAATAGAATGTTAATATTTTCAGTACAATTAACACATAAAAATTTCAAAATTTAGACCAGTAAGAATCCCTTGGTAAATGATGCCTCTTATCAAGCAGATATGGTCTTGTTCTTTTCATGTTTATTTTCTGAGTGCAGAAAATAAATCCAACAATACTATCTTTCTCATTCATTAAACTTTTGTTGAGTGAATAAATAAATGTATGCATGAAGAAAATAAACGGTTGTGGCAGAAGCTTGCCCCCTGTCACCATGCTAGCTATAACCCCAGCATGTCTTCTATAGAATAATAAACTATTAAAGATGTATGAGGTTTGGGCAAGGTTGGATAATTATTTTCCAGGGAAATTTGGGTATGAGTTGATGAAAGGACTAGCCGTGGAGAGAAAAATTATAAATCCATCAGAAATCTACAACAGATTGCTGGAGAAGAAAAGCTTGAGCCGGACTCTGTACAGACACAAACTAGTTTGAGGAAATTGGTTAAAACAAGTAAGTGGATATTTGGGAGGTACATATGAGTATTTAGAAAACAAACATTTTTAGCTCTTCACCATTAAAATAAGTTGTTCTGTGCAGTTGTCCTTTTGGTTATTAATATCTTTAGTCTCTTTGTTTTCCCAATCTGGTTTTTTTTTTTTTTAATGTTTATTTGTTTTTGAGAGAGAGAGAGCACAAGTAGGGAAAGGGCAGAGAGAGAGAGGGGGGCAGAGGACCCAAAGCAGGCTCTGAGCTGACAGCAGTGAACCCGATGTGGGGCTTGAACTCACATACTGTGAGATCATGACCTGAACCAAAGCTGGGCACTCAACCGACTAAGCCACCCAGGCACCTCCCAATTTGGTTCTTAATAAATTTCTAACAGTCATGTTACAGAAAGCAAGTGTTCTGTAAATACTGTCCTATAGCTTTGTACTTGATCTATTCAGGGCTTTCACAAATCATAGATATTTTATTCAGTTTTGATGGCTTGGCCATCATATTCTATGCTAATTGTAGAATTTCAAACCAAAAGTTATTTTCAAATTTTGGATTAAAACCCAATTAGATTCTGCATTTTCCCACTGAATAATCCATACTTCATTTTCAAGTAAGTTAGAAAATGTAATATTGTGTGGGATGGGTGTATTTCTAGAAAACGAGACAAAATATTTGGCTCTTTTCCAAAAGTATCTAAGGGTTTTAAGAATTCTCTGTCCTACATGGGAAGTTGTGAATGATTTCTTTTTCTCTTTTAGGAGAAAGGATATTAAATGAACAATTCAATGTTTTAAGTGTTTAGAGTTTTTTTTTTTTTTTTCTATTCTTTAAGATAATTAAGGTGCTCTGAACAATTCCCACATGGAGCTTTAAAGGTGAAATTCAGTTAGATAATAAATGAGCTGACTAATAGCTCCATACCAGCCATATTCAACTGAAGTCAGTTTATGCATCCTGTGTTTTTTGTTTTTAACATATGGGGCTAAGAGAGGACACTGTCAACTCATCCATAACTCAGACATATTACTGAACTCCATATGCAAATCGGTTTAGATATTCTCTGCTGATTTCCTTCACACAACTATTAATTTTAGGAATAACTGGATACTAACTAGCTAGTAAATAATTTCTAAAGTAGTAAGAGTATTCTAGCTGGGATGAGATCCAAGTATTTATTGAAGCCTAAATGGTTAGTTGTAAAGGAAAAACAGCAGCTTCAAAGCTGTCAATTTTTTCCCCATGTTCTCTAGACTATCACATTTTGGATTCAATTTTGAAAGCAGATTGCACTTTAACTTTGGGAGAGAAAGGAACAGCTTTTATAGGGCTCCCCCCACCCCACTAAAGTAAAAGTCGATATTTCAGTCTGTAAGGGAATATTTAGAGGTAAGGAAAAAGCCAAATATTAATGAAAATATGCATAATAATGAAAAGTTTGCTTTCTTTTAGATTAAGTTGCAGCTTTGCTATGGTTTACATTCAGGGAAATAAACACAATGAAATAACATAAAACAATGGAAGAAAGCTTTTGTTTCCTCACCAAGAACTTCATAAAGGGTGAGAGTCTAGACTTCAGGCAAGGTAGCCAGAGAGAGGGAGTCCACTCCTCTGTGGTTGGTGAACTGGTTTCTTGAAATTATAGTAGGCTTGGTGTTGAGAACATAGCCACCCAGTAGAACCTGTAGAGGTACATGACTAGGAATATCCTTTGTTTGTTGGTTGGTTTTCTTAATCCACTTTTGTATTTCTTTATCTTTCCATCATCTCCAAGATTTTGGTGAGTTTTTGCTAAAAGTGAGAGTGAAGTGTGATAATGTCTTTGGAAAACTAAGACAGGCTTTGATGTTGTCCTTTAGGATGACACAGTCTGGGAGACAGGTGGTATCTGAAATTGGCTTGGCAGCCTATGAAGGCAGAGGAGGAATAAGTGACCATCAAGATGCGTAAAACACAAATGCATTCATCGGGATTTCTCAAAAACAGAAAGAGGCAAAGACTTGGCTTCCTCTGACCAAACCAGAGGCAATGTGGGTATCAAAGAAGGATGATCTAGAAAGGCTGGAGAACTTGAAGGTGGGTTTGCAGGAATATCTGGTTAAAAAGGTCATTGCTGAAATGAATAAAGAGCTAGTGTATAGTTAGTTGACATTTTTTTTTTTATAAATTTTTTTTTTCAACGTTTATTTATTTTTTTTGGGACAGAGAGAGACAGAGCATGAATGGGGGAGGGGCAGAGAGAGAGGGAGACACAGCATCAGAAACAGGCTCCAGGCTCTGAGCCATCAGCCCAGAGCCCGACGCGGGGCTCGAACTCACGGACTGTGAGATCGTGACCTGGCTGAAGTCGGACGCTTAACCGACTGCGCCACCCAGGCGCCCCAACATTTAATAGATACTGTTTACTGAGCTAAACTGTTTTTAAAAAATAAATAATCTTGTTGAGCTTCGACATACAGCTTTATGTGAAAAATACATTTTAACTACTAATGATATTATTTTTGAGGCACATCTACTTGAAGCACAATAAGTAAACATTCTGTGATTAATCGGTTCAAAGATTCAGTTTGAAGAGAATGAGACTAACTATATACCCCATGGGCTTAAGGCTTTAGGACACCAAGGCTGTGCTGATAAGAACAAAGCTAAGTGATTAATCAATCCAATGAATTAGATTAATGTAATCAGTCAACCTGGATAATACTTGGAAAATCTTTTTCTTTTTCTCAACAGCAAGTATTTTTGTCTGTAATTGTTCTTAATCATTCAAATAATTGAATTAGCTATTTTGCTCTACTTGTATGAATGACTTCTCTTGACTTAATTTTTTTCTCTTTAAGTTTCTAATTTCTGAAGGTTTTCTACCATATGTCCTGCCTTTGTTGGTGGTCATCCAAAAATTGTTCTTGTGAGGTGATTTTCCCCATAAAATCTGTATCACTTCAATTACCTGATGTTTCCCCCCTTTCTTCATCATGTTGGTATAAGGAAGTTCAGTGATAACCAACCATAGATTGTGACCTTGATCTTCCTTTCTTAAATCTCACTTTATCTTCTCCATATATTTTTCATTTACTTTGTCTACACATTTATCTTAATTAGCTTGCAATTCCTTCCATTAAGTATATCTCTATCAATGTTTGCTGTGACCAGGACAAGTGGTGGATAACAGTGCTATTTTAAGTAAGTATGAGTCAGATAACTGTAGCCCCAGGAATGTTATATCTTTTTTTTTTTCCTCCTTGACAGTCCAAGGACCAAGAGAAGGACAAATGAAGTAATTAGAATGAGAGTTATTCCTTCATAGTAGAGGCAAGGTCAAAGTTGTTCTTCAAATTCATTTGAGTGGCCATCAGGAAAGTCATTTGTGGCTGTGATGATAATAAGATAAGTCAAGTGTTTAAATAACATTAAATGAAAATGAGATATTTATGTAGAAACCCTTTAGATTTTGTTGAAATATATCTTTATTTTGAGTAGATTATGAGGTAGACTCATGACAATCCAATCATGCAGAAATTTAAGAAAAAAAGGCAATTGCTTCTTTCGCTAAGATATTGTATTAGACTGGGGAGAAGTAACCCGATATCTTATAGCATTTTATTTTCCTATTTCCCTTGTTTGCATGAACATGTAGAGAGTAATATTAAGAAAAGGAACCCAACTTTTCCCTCCTATGGTCATAAAGCTCCTGTAAGAGAAATTACCCCCCAAATGGATAGATTATGTGGTTCATAGAGGACAACCATTTCTGACGGTAATTCATAAATATGTTTAGACATTCACATTTATAACTTTGTTAACCTAGACAGTTTTTGCTCAGATCTTACTTTATTTTCCTTGCAATCTGTGTGATTTGTTGACTCATCTCTACTGTTGTACTTTATAAGATTCTTAAAGAAATGTTTGCTTTATTACTATAAATTGTGATTCTGTAACTTTCATAAATCCTTTTTCTTACAAAATGAAACTATAGTTCAATATATCCAACTAACTCCCACTGTTTGTTAAAAGATTAAGTACAAGTAATAGGGGGATACAAGAGAAAAGAAATATATAGGCTAAGCAGAAACATCTTTTTGAATAGCAAACTGTGGCCACAGAATTTTTTTAAAAAAGTAAACCTATCATAAGATTTTAAATCTGCAGGAGATATTAGAAAGGATTTTTCACCAATCTAGAAGTTGAAACTCAGAGATCTTATAATACTTGCCTCGAGCTATCGGATCAGAGTATAATCAGTTGTCAGGGTTTGCGCCTGACCCGAGGCTTAGCCAGTAAATGGGTGGAAAAGACAGAGATAGAATTTACTGTATGTTAAACTTCAACCTGAACCTCTGGTTGATGAGGACAGCCTCCTATCAAGGTTCTAAAAGGGGAGCAGGGTCAAAACTCCTCCTTTCCTCTGTTATTTGTTACTTCTCCCTGTCCAAACCAAAGCCAGGTGTGTGTGATAAGTGTGTATCTCTCTCACACCTGCCTCTTTAACCTCTCACTATGCTGTGCCTTAGGGCCAGGGATAAACAGTCCGTTTTATCTTCTTCTCCTTTCACCTATGCCTTAGCCTCCTCCTGCCTTTGATCAGCAGGTCTGGGGACCTCATACTCCCAACCCACCACTTCATTACTGGGAGACTCTGTGAACGGAGTCCTCCAGCTTTAACCTTTCATGTATTGAATATAATAGAAGAGGCTGGACACTCTTCTCTCAAGAAAATGTCTTTGTTTGCAGGGCCATTGTCTCACTAGAAAATCCTAATTTGAATGCCAAAAGTGAAATATTGTTTCATTTCTTACTCTAGGTATTCCTAGAAAACCCTAATGAAGCCCCAGAAAGATAGATGCTTAGGTTAAGCTCGAAGAGAAATGCAGTAAAGAAAGCACATTAATGATTTTTGAAATAGAATTCTGATAATATTTATTTTGTAAATAAACACAGAATCCAGGAAGAAATCATTAGAGAGTGACACCTAATGCAATATTGCTAGTAGTTACTAAACTAGCATCTCTAAATGCCTTCAATCAGAAGTTACAGTCTAGTCATGGAGGACACATTTGAACACAGATCATATTGCTACTGGAATTATGCCTAAGAGGCATCAGAAAAATTGGGACTCTAATAGATTTGGAACAGTTGGGTACCTGGGGAGACTGAGAGGGTCTTTCTACCTCAGAAGTTGCATAACCTTGCACAAAGAGCTGAAACCTACTAAGTGGATCCAGCCAGGAGGTACTTAAACGGTTCTTTCTAGTTCTGTCATTCTGGGGGCCTCTCATTTTTATGACACTTCCAGGGGAGACAAATTCCAAGAGAATGTTCTCTTAGGATGAAAAATCAAAGGCTAGCAACTACTCAAAGAAGTCACAGTCTTGGCCTCACCCCTTCCTACCCTTTTAGCAACTACAAGTAATCAAAGCCATTTTAAGGCTTTTATGTAAGCTTTAATTATTTTCCTTTGCCATGTACTTTTCACTGGAGAAAGCAAAATTTACCTAATCAGTGGGCTGACACATAGTAACCAATATCTAAATACAAATGAACCTTTGGGAGAACAAGGAAAGGCTTAATATGTGAGGATCAGCCCACCTGTAGAGGCTTATTTTTTAGTGCTTAGATCCCCCAAGCCCCTCCAGATGCCAACTAGTATAATTGTGTTTTTAATAGCTCTTGTGATTTTAACAACCTTGCTTGTACAGTTTTTTTTTCTTTCTTTCCTTTGTGTGTGTGTGTGTGTTTCTAATCTTTTATGGAAAGATGCTTCTGACATTTGCTTCGATTTTTTTTTTTCATTTACTTTCCATTCATGCTCTTGTTCTATTATATCTAGGAGGTGGGGAATCAAAATTTTGAATATGATCAAGGCTATTAAAAGTGTATGTACTTCCACTGAAAATTCTTTACCATTTTGCTCTAGATGTAGGCTTCAGTGTGGAAATATAAAGGGAAAAACTTAATGTTTACCAATGGTATGTTGCCCTTTGTTTTTATTTACTTTTAATAGCCTGGGAATTGTGGCTATAATCCTAATGCCACCTGAATAAGGAAGCTCATATCTATGTAAAAGTTTTTTATATGATATGATATTGGAAATTGGAAACAAAAAATGATTTGACAGTGAATAAAATTGAAAATAAATAAGGCATTTATAAATTTTTAATTAGATAATTATACACCATAGATCATTGGCTTAATGTTGTTTTATGACCCTGTCATTTGCCAGGATTTCAACTGTAATTTCTTTAGCTTTGAATCAGGGACATCTTGTACCACGATTCCTTTGGTATACCTAACTTTTACAAAAGCGATGATTTAGCCTTTTTTTTCACTTGTACATTCATGAAAACATCTTAATGGCTATCTTATTATGATAAAGAGCTCAGAATACAAGGCCAGCTTCTCTTAAATCTTGCAAAGAACAGTTTATTTATTTATTTTTTTTAGCTAGCATTAAAAGAGCATTCTTTTTTTAGACTTAAAAATGTTATGAGATGTCAAAAACTTCGAACCTAGTTACTAATTCATTCAATAGATATTTATTGAGCACCTACTCTGTGCTAGTCTCTGTTCTGATCTCTAGAGTTAGAAGAGGAAAACTAAAGCAGGTGATCAATCTGGAAATGAGAGCTCAGTTCTGGGCACCTGCTTGCAAGGTGACCATGTCAGCTGGGATAGAAAAGGTCAAGGAAATAAAAATGACAGTTTCCTTCTTTATTTCTTGATCTGACCATAGATTTACTTTTCCAAACTTTCTTTCTTTTTGTTTTTTTAACTTCTGAAGTGTAAGCACAGGTACAAAAACATATATAAACAAATATACAGTTCAATGAGTCTAATAAGATCAACACCCTACTACTCCCACTCAAGTTGAGAAGCAGAATTATGCCCAGAACCTCAGAAGCCCTCTATATGCCTCACCCATCACTATCACTTCCCTCTACACAAAAGTAGCCACTTTCTTTAAAATAATCACATATTTGCATTTCTTTATAGTTTTATCACCTAAATATTCAAGCGACTAGAACAAAGCCTTGCAAGTTGCATGAATTCAGTAAGTTCGTAAACAATTTAAGTCCCTGATGGTGCATTCTCAAGTGTGCATCCTCCAAAACTATATTTCATCTCACCCATTTTTAGGTTTTTGAGGTTTTTTTCTTTTCTTTCTTTTCTCTTTCTTTTCTTTTTTTTTTTTTTTTTTTTTTTTTTTTTTTTTTTTTTTTTTTTTTTTGGTTATTGGTGGATGTGTCTCTTATGTCACTAATACTCTACAGTTTTTCCTTCCATCCCTTATTTTCCTGACAATTTATTTTTTGAAGAACTAGGTCCATTTGACCTATAGTTTTGAATATTCCTCTGTCCTCTGTATTTCCTGCAACTTGGCAGATGATGTAGATGTCTGATTAGACTCAGGCTAGGTCTCTTTGGCAACACTACAAGTTGTATTGTGTTCTTTTATTAGGAGGCATATGTAGTTTGGTTGCCCTTCTTTTTTTTAATATTAGTAGCTGTGAATGTCATGACCTAGATCCATTAATTTGATGGGTGTTGTAAAACAGTGATATTCTACTGTACCATTTATTTTTCATTTATTGACTGGCATAATTCTATACATAGAGGCTCTCCCTCAACTATTAATTTGGAATCCAGTAACATTGGTAATGCAGGATAAATATTTTCTTCTTTTCTTTTATTTCCCATATGTCACAATGAGAATATTGGACCTATCTATGCTCCTCCTCAGTAACCTGCCTGACGTGCTTTCTAGTGCAACCATGTTGGCTAATAGTTCTCCTGTTCTGAGACCCCTCACGTACCCCTGCTTCTTCTCACATGGATGCTAACACAATGTCCATTTTGAGTCTGCTGGTGATGTTTTCCCTTCCACTTGTACTTTGGAATGCATGGAAGATACTGTTTCACCTAGTTAACTGTAAATGTGCATTAATCTGGGGGATTTTCTCGTGGTGATTCTGACTGTTATTACGAAGAGTTTTAGGGAGATACACAAACTACGGGGCCCTGTCACCATGTTCTTTGCAGATTTCCTCACTTTTTTCAGCTTTGTGTTCTCCCAACTTCTGTAGTCCCTTCTCTACGTTAAGCCAAAAGCCACCCAAAACTGCCATTTTGCCCCTTGTTAATTAATCCTTCAACTGAGCATCACAAAGTATCTTTCTGAGGTCATAGTCTGTTGTCTAAAAAAATAAACATTTTTATTGATTAAACATTTGTATTGATTACAAATACATTCCTTACAGTTGCTTTCTTCTCACTAGCCTAAATCACTGTCTACTAGATGCCCAATAAGAATGACTTTGGATGATTACTGACACTGTGCATGTCCCTTTGGCATTTGTTAGTGTTATAAAAGAGGGCAAAAATTGGTCTGGATACCAGCATCTCAGGAAATTGCTGATACTCTATTTCCCAGATGGGCAAAATGGGAACTGGGGCATGACTTTCTTTAACCTAGCTCCAAAGTATTTGTTCTGATTAAAGTACACATAAGGAAGAAAAAACCCTCCTTTCCCAGAGCAACATTTCACAGTGGCCTGTTGGTTAAATTCCCATTACAAAACAGCATGAAAACCAAACACGTAAAACATGATAGGGCAATAGGAGAACTTTATCTGGGTTAAGGACATAAATTGTTTTCCATAGTAGACTTGGCTTTCTCTTCTTTTTCAAAGGGTTGACTTTGCATGAAAGGATATAAAGTTTTAGCCCATTCCTCCTTGGGATTAGTCATAATTATTTGCAATGACAAGCCAAGCTTAGGCATAGTGTCTGAAACCATGAAGCAAAGGGAAACTAACTGGATGCCTGACCCTCATGAACACCAAGATCTAACCAAGCAAACTTACTGAAATACAAGTAATTTTTAAAAGAATTATCAGCATGTTATCTTTAATGCAAGAACCAAGTTACTAAAGTCATATTTATTCATTTAAAAGTAAATGACACATTTCTATATGCACCAGGAAAACGTGGTCCATGCTGAATCAAATTAAGTATTGCAAGCCTCATGTTTATAGATATTTCTTAATTACAAATATTGCCAGGAACCACTCTTTGATCTAAAACCTGTCAGCCTTCATTGAATTACAATGTAATTTACTTCCTCCATCCCAAAATGACCAGTTTGTGTTGTAACATGATCTTCTAATAATGTGATCTAAAGTACCTGATCTAACAAAATTTGATTTTTATGATGAGCAGATATAAAAATAGTGAGGCAATATTTTTGCATTGAAAAAGACTTAAAATGCCTTTCAGCTGATGAACTTGCTTTAGGTATACCTACATTTCCAATGTCCCTGAATCCAAGCAGTTGATGATAGTGACAATCAAAGTCGCAAAGTACTTACTGACAATGATTTCATTATAAGGATCAAAACCATGGCAAAGTCTGTAATATCATGTGGTTTTGGACTCCATCTGAAACATGCATTTGATAAAGCTGTTTTAAAAGTCAGTATACCCAGAGTCACCTGGGTGGCACAGTTGGTTAAGCGTCCTGACTGCTGATATCAGCTCAGGTCATGATCTCACAGTTCATGAGTTCAAGCCCTGTATTGGGCTCTGCACTGGCAGAGAGGAGCCTACTTGCGATTCTCTGGCCTTCTCCTTCTCTCTCTGCCCCTCTCCTGCTCTCTCTTTCTCAAAAAAAAAAAAAAATTAACATTAAACAAATTTTTTAAAAAGTCAATATGCCCAGATCCACATGTAGAATCATATCACTTCCTTCCTCTTCAACCTTCTTAAATGTTGTTATGTAAGGAATTTAACTTCTCAGGGTAACTTTCAAGGTATTCAGTTATTTGGCTTCATCCTGATTTTGAAGGTAAATAATTTTCTGGAAAGTTGGACAGCTGGGGAGTGGAGAAAGGAAACAAAGGATGCCAGGCATTGAAATTGCTTTTTCCCTAAAATAGAATATGATCTTGTCAATGTTAAGTAGAGCATAGGGTAAGAAAGCCCAGCTGTCTGTAATTTTTTCTATTGAAAGCATAAAATGATTGAATACATTTTTCCTGAAAACTGATGAGAATCCAAATTATAAATGTACTGGGATACAGCAAAAATTTAATATTTTCAGATCTGAAAAATTCCTACTCTTCTTGTACAGTCATTGGCAGCTGATTGTCATCCCCACTGCACCCTGGGGACAAGGGTGGCATTCTGCGAGGGTAGTAAAGCCACTGTACAAGTATTTTGCATTCTTTGCCTAAAATAACAACAACAGCAATAGTCATAAGGAACTTATTCTAAATTTATGGGTTGAGTCTTTTTATGTTCCTACAAATTCCCAATCCCTTCTGAGAAGCTGAACCTACCCTGCTTCATCTCAGGATACGGTGTGTTCTTTGTAACCTATACTCAGTCACACCATTTCCTTCTTCTGTGTTGGTTCATGCTGCTGCCTTCTCTTTTAACGTCCTTCTTTCCTTACTTCATAATTACATTTCACTTAAACTTCAAGGTTCCCTTAAAATGCTGCTTCCACAAAAAAGCCTTCTCGTGGTGGTATTTTGACTTTGCCTCTGTTCCTGCATTTACACGATGCTTTCCTCGTACAGAGGTTAAAAGATTATGTGTCTGGGAGCTGACCGCGCTGTCATTTCTCTATCCTCACAGCTGCTGTCATACAGGTGCCTTTCTCTGGGCAGTTGATTAATTATATTTACAATGCTGGGACTTAATGGGCCAGCATATGCGGGGGCATCTTTCATTGCAATGGGATCCTTCTGGACAGGGATATTTCCCAACGATAAGACTGTGAAAATTGCATTTCAGGGGATGCAGGATGGTAATCATGAGAAGAGGTTGTTTGTTTGTTTGTTTGTTTACCATCTTAAGGTATCCAACTCAGTGATTTCTAGAATATTCACAATGTTGTGAAACCACCTCAACTAGCTCATTTTAGACACCATCCAACACCCCCAAAAGAAACACTAAACCTCCCAATTCATCCTTCACCTCATCCCCTGACAACCACTAATCTACTGTCTATGTCTGTGGATTTGTCTATTCTGGATATTTCATGTAAACTGAATCATGCAATGTATGATTTTTTTGTGTCTGGCTTCTTTCATTTAGATAATGTTATCAAGGTTCATCCATGCTGTAGTATGCATCAGTACTTTCTTTCCTTTTTATGGCTGAAAAATATTCCGTGGTACAGATGTACCACATTTTGGTACAACAGCTGATGGACATCTAAATTGTTTTCACTTTGGGGCTACTGTGAATAGTGCTGCTATTAACAAGTTTCTGTGTGGCACATGTTTTCAGTTATCTTTGGTATATATCTAGGAGTAATACTGCTGGGTCATATGGTAATTCTGTATTTAACTTAGTGAGGAACCCCCACGTTGTTTTCCACATTGCTGCCCATTTTGCATTTCCATCAGCGATGACTGAGATTTTTACTTTCTCTACATTCTCACCAACATTACCAACACTTGTTATTTTTTTTCCTTTCTCCTTCTTCTTCTTCTTCTTCTCCTTCTTCATAGCATCAATTCATGTGCTTATCAGCCATTACATATCTTTTTCAGATAAATGTCTGTTTAAATCCTTTTTCCAATTTAAATCAGGTTATTTGTCTTTTTATTGTTATGCTGTAAGAATACTCTATATATTTGGGATTCTTGGCCCTTCCCAGATATATGATTTGAAAACATTTTCTCCCATCCATGGGTTGTTTTTTAATATCCTTGTGGTTGGGTTGCCTGGGTGGTTCAGTCGGTTAAGTGCCGGACTTCAGTTCAGGTGATGATCTCATGGTTCGTGGGTTTGAGCTCCATGTCGGGATCTGTGCTGACAGCTCAGAGCCTGGAGCCTGCTTCAGATTCTGTGTCTCCCTCTCCTTCTGCCCCTCCCCCACTCGTACTCTGTCTCTCTCTCTCTCAAAAGTAAACATTAAAAATATATATATATATTCTTGTGGTTTTGGTATCATGTTTAAGAAACCATTGCCTAATCCAAAGTCCCCCAAATTTATGTGTATGTTTCCTTCTAAGAGTTTTATAGATTTAGAGCTTATATTTAGCCTTTCATCCACTTTGAGTTCACTGTTGCATATGATGTGAGGTAAGGGTACAGATTCATTATTTTGAGCATGGATATCTAATTGTCCCAGTGCCATTTGTTATAAAATCTCTTTCCCCATTAAATGGGGATAATTTGTATAAATTTTCTAATATCTAAATTGTCTGAAATCAATTAGGCCATGAATGTGCTGAGTGCCCTTATAAACAAGACCTAAGAGAGCTCTCTCCCTCTTTTCACCCTATGAGGACATAGTGAGAAGATGGCTATCTATGAACCAGGAAGAAGTCTCTCACCAGACACCAAATCTGTCATCACCTTCATCTTGGACTTTCCAGCCTTCAGAACTGTGAGAAAGAAACTTCTGTTGTTTGTAAGCCAACTAGGCTATGGTATTCTGTTATAGCAGCCTGAACTAAGACAACTACCTTCAGGCTACTATGATTTTAATGAGAAATCAGCTGTTAATTTTATTGGGAATCGCTGTATATGATGAGTTCCTTCTCTCTTGATATTTTCAAGACTTTATTCTTTGTCATTGGTTTATAGCAATTTGATTATGATGCGTGTGGATCTGAGTTCATTTTACTTGGAATTTGTTGAGCTTCTTAGATGTGTACATTAATGTTTTTCATTAATTTTGGGAAGCTTTTGACCATAATTTCTTCAAATATGTCTACCTCTTTTTCTTTATTAATATTTGATACAGATTGACCTCAATTGCCCCTACTCTATATTCTTGACAGTGATTTTAATTGGATAAAGCCAAACACTCATACTCCAATCCCAGAGAGTGGTTCGTATATAAACAGCCCAGTTTGGTAAAATAGACTAAGGAAGATGTTTTCTGGAAATTTGGCTTATGTGAGCTTCATATCTTTCTATACCAACTACTGGAAGAGATGTTTCTCTTCTGGGTAGTATGCTTCCATGTTGCAATGTTACAATGAGTAGCTTGATTAGAGTGCCCCTGAGGAGGGAATTGCTAAAAGGAAGATAGAAATATGCAATTGGAGCCCTGAACCTATTTGTTTTTTTAAGCCTCATTAAATTGAAATTCAGAAGGTTTGTATGTGGGTATGTGTCTGTCTATGTGGTAGTTTGGAAGAAAATAGGCTAAAAAGTAAGGTTTTAGCCGAAAAGATGAATACTTGTGAAAATTTACTAAAAGTTTGTTTCTAAGCATTATGGAGACATCTATGATTTTCTGTGTGAAGAACAAATTCTTTTTTTAAGACAAATGTCAAATTATATACTTCTGCAGTTAGAGATAAAGGAGACCTAAATTTCGGAGAGCTAACATCCTGAAAGTTTTAATATGCAATATAGTCTCTATAATCACAATGGAAGGTGTAATCGATTGAAGATTGTCAAAGTTAATTGCAATATGAATGGTCCAGAATGCCACACTTCATGTCAAACTGAATCTGACTCTTTTTAAAAGGTAAGTTTGGCTTTTAGTTGGCTTGAAGTCTTCCCCAAAGCAGGACTTTCCAGTTGAAATCTTTTCATTGTGAACAGGAAGAGAGTGATGTGCTTGACACAGCCAGATGAAACACATCACATTGCACCTGACAGCCAAGAAATCTAAACTGACAAGAGCCTTTTAAAAGAGTCATATAAAAAGTGGACTTGGAACTAGCAGTGCAACCAAGAGACACTGGTGTGGCCTTGGGCACAACAGGGGAAATTTTCCTTTTTAAAACATCTTCTTTCTCATGTGTCTACTTAAGGAACTAGGTTGTTGCTTTTTTCCCCCCTCTTATTTATAGCTTCTTAGAGAGCTTCAGGTATCCAAACTCGAAAGGCAGAGGCAATGAACTAAAAGCATGCATAGAGTTATACAACCTATTATTTTGGCTTTACTTTCTATAATTAAAGATGAACCTAATTTTCCTTTGCCTCAATGACAGTAAAGAATGAAAGATACGATGTTATATACCACATTATTTTAACTATACTTCAAAGATAAAGTTGATGATTTGCCTCCCCTTCTGTTTTTATCTTATTTTTCCTTCCCTTCCCCTGTCTATGTTCATCTATTTTATTTCTTAAATTCCACATATGAATGAAATCACATGATATTTATCTTTCTCTTACTGACTTATTTCACTTAGCATAATTCATTCTAGTTCCACAGAGAAAAACCTGGAGGGGTTTCGGGTGGGTGGATGGACTAAATGAGTGATGAACATTAAGGAGGGCACTTGTTGGGATGAGCACTGGGTGTTACATGTAAGTGATAAATCACTAAATTCTACTCTGGAAATCATTATTATACTACATGTTAACTAACTTGGATTTAAATAAAATTAAAAACAAGTTTTTTAAAAAAGATAAAGTTGATTCTCTCCTCTGCCTCAACGAGAACAAAACCAATCTCCCTACCCTTCCACATAATATTGACACTGTTACCTATTCAGCTGGGATGCTAGAAGAGTCACTTATTCCATTACCTAATCACTGAGCAAATTCTGTTGCTTGTGTATGTAAATATATTAAAATAAAGTTATTTATGTCTATCTCTGCCACTTCCTCAGTCCATATAAACATCACTTCTTAACTAATATGCTAATTAATAGCTATATTCACTAAGTATTTTGAACTGTCTGCTTCCCAGGGTATATCAAGAATGTATTTTCCACCCTATTTAAAGTTAGGCAGAGCCATGGGACTTTCTTTGGCCAATAAAATGTGAAATAATATGTGCTATTTACAGATGAAAACTTTAAAAGTCAATATTTAATTTTCCCTCTTCCCTTTCTATACCTTCACAATTAAAGAAGCTCAGAGATGGAGCTTTCCCTGTGCTTGTTACAGAAAAAAATGACATGGGCAGTCCCCTTATTGACCCTTAATGGCCATGTGACTCATTCTGGCCAATGAAATATGAGCAGAAATGGCACATCCCTTCTAGGCTGAGAACAGTGAGTTTTCTCTTACTCCCTCTGTTACTTCTTCAAGAATAATAATGAGCCATATATTAAGAAGTTGTTGCTACGATACTGTAGTGATCTCTATCTCTAAGCAGGAGACCTAATCTGCAATGGACTTTGTATGAGTAAGAGATAAACTGTATAATGATAAAACCTTCAACCTGTCAAATGATATAAAAATTCTAAATGTGAGAGGCACCTGGGTCGGTCAGTCAGTTAAGTGTCCAACTCTTGGTTTCAGTTCAGGTCATGATCTCATGATTTATGAATTGGATTCTTTGTCTCCCTCTCTCTCTGCCCCTCTCCCACTTGTGTGTGCGCTCTCTCTCTCTCTCTCTCAAAATAAATAAATAAACTTTAAAAAAAATTCTAGAGTTGAATACATCTAGTGAATCAAAATATATAAAGCTAATACTGATAAAACTTTAAAGAGAAGTTGCCAAATTCATGATCATGGTCATGCCAAGAATCACCTTAAACGCAACAGCACATATTAGTGAAGAAATTGAATATTTGAACAGAACAATCAGTAAGTTTAATTTAATAGACCTATACAGACCCCTGCACGGAACAATTAAAGAACCCATAGTCTTCTCAAGCATGCAGGAAGCACACATAAAAATTGAGCATGCACTTATTTATAAAGCGAGCCTTATGAAATCCCAGAGATTGGTATCATAGACGCTTGCAGAATATTGAAAATAGAGAAAACATTCAGTTGTGAGCTGGCTTAACCTAGAACCTTAAAACCAGGCAAGGACAATGTATGAAAGGTAAGCAGTACAGATCTCCACTTATTTGTAACCTCTTTAGCAAAATATGAAAACAACAAACTTAGGAACTTACACAAAACAAAATCAAGTATCATCACTGAGTGATATATTACAGGAATACAAAGGTGGTTATTTTTAAAAATACTATAAATGACATTCATCATGGTAACAGATAAAAGGAAAATAATCTGTTACCTCAAAAGGTATAGAAAAAGTATTTGATATATTTCAGCACCTATTCTTTTAAAAAATTTTTTATCATTTATTTACTTTTGAGAGATAGAGACAGAACACAATTGGGGGAGAGGCAGAGAGAGAGACACACACACAGAATCCAAAGCAGGCTCCAGGCTTTGGGCTGTCAGCACAGAGCCTGATGCGGGGCTCCAACCCACGAACCATGAGATCATGAGCTGAAGTTGGACACCTAACCAAGGTGCCCCACCGCACCTATTCTTGATAAAAAAATAATTAGTAATTTAGGAAGAAAAGGAATTTCTTTCCCCTGTTAAATTATCTACATTAAATTATTGTACAGTAGAAATATGTTTACTATTGAAAGTTTTCTCATTCAATCAGGGACAAGCAAAGATACCAACTATCACTGCATCTCCCACTATTTTACTGGGCACATCAACAAACATAGCAATATAAGTTAAACAGACAAACAAAAAAAGATATATGGTCAGTCAAGGAAAAAACAAGACTGTCAAAACTGTCCATTATCACATATGATAAAATTCTTTTCGTTAAAACAAAATGTTCAGTTACAGAACATAATTAATATGAACAAGTGTGGCAAGTTGGCTGTATATACAATCAAAATAGAAAAATTAATTATATTGATACCTATTAGCAGCAATGACCAACCTTGTACTACTCTCAACCAATCTTGGACTTGCTGCTCAGTATTTTGTTGATGAAACCAATCTGTTTTGCAGTCTTATATTAGATGATCTGTTGTTTCCCCAGTTCTGTCATCATGGCATATATAGAAATAATAATACTTGCTTAGCAACCTGGAGCAAGTGCACAAGGCTATTCCTGGCAGGAGGGAACAAGCCCAGAATCATCTGTGGCATACAGTTTTTCATATTGACAAACCAACATAAAGCTTACAGAGTGCTTTCATAGGCATGTAATAGGCATTTTATCTAGCAGGTAGAAATAGACAGTCATCTCCAGTGAAGTTTCTATTTAATAGACCTGCATAAATGCACATGTATACCTGTCATCCGATACACTCTCCTTGCAACACAGCTGACTTAGAACTGATTGAAAAAAACTATAGTTAACTCCTATGATGATGCGTAACTGACTCAGAAAACCATTATTTGCTCCCCCTAAATCTTTATTTTTGCCATATATATGAAGACAATGTTTGGACCAGGTACAGGAGTACTCTCCAAATGACACAGGCTTCAAATGCTCTTTTCATCTTAAGCCCTATGAGAGTGCTAACTTCAATATTTGTCAACATTAGGCAGTTTCAGATAAAGTGGATAGTACTGAGATCTGCCAATTATTTTATAGGCTTTGCAACAAAACTTATTTTTTAAAAACACAACTGAACAATTTCCTTTTCACACTAGTTTTTGTCTATGAGTTTATAAATTTGAATGTGCCTTAATGTAAAGAAGCATATGATCCATATTTTAATACCACTTTAGCCGTGACTCGAGGCAGACTGGATGGATAAAATATTAATGTGGAAACAATATACACACTCAGGATTGAAACTCCTGAGGTTTGTAAATCAGTTTCCTCCATTCTCCACATTTCTTACCATTCAAAGGATTTCAACCTATGGCAGAACTTTTTGTCATCTATTAGGAACTCAGCGGCTCTGGTTTGCTTGCTTCATTTATCTGCTTATTTTTGGTCTCCATTTATCATTATTTTTTAACAGTTGTCAGCATTAAATGTGATTTGCCACATCAGCCAACTTACACAGCAAATGCAAATCCTTTTGAATTTCACTTGCAATTTCTGGACTTCCCCAGTCATTTCAGCTTTGCTTTATCAGCATCATTTGATTTTCTGCCATTAGAGACAGTTCTCAGAGATTTTTATTGTTTTAAAGGAAATAGAAACTAAAACAGGCATGTTCAATTAGACATGGTTCTTCAGTGTCACACAACTAGGGCACTTCTGTTTCAACAGCACCATTCCAGATCACTACTAAGACTTTCCTACTGGGGATGGATAATACAAAATAATTGCATTTTTCATCCGATTATTTTTTGATCTAAATTTTGATCCAGTTTTGGAGCACAACATGAGAAGAGTCTATGTAGGCACACCTTTTAAGTTACCTGCATATTGTTCCATTACAGCATTTAACTTCATGTTTACCTTCTAGTTCACTATTGTTTGATTTTTATTCCTGACGTTGGCAATTCAGAAGACATTGCTCTATGAATGTCCTGACATTATATCATTATTTAGAAATATAGCTTTTTGTTTGGTCAGTATTTCCATTTTTAGCCATATCTTTAGATTCTTAATAAGATGTAATATTTAAAAAACTCTCTGAGCTTCAAAATCAAATTGTTTTATGCCCTTTGTCATAGATCATGGTTATATGTGTTGAGGCATAATTCCAAGGCTGGCTGAGGTATAAAACCACATACATGTGTGTGTGCGTGTGTGTGTGTGTGTGTGTGTGTGTGTGTACTTCCTTTAATATAAGCAGTAGCAAACACATTTAAAACTTTATTTAAAACCAAGGCAGAATATCCTAGCTAAATGTGGAGGAGTAGAGCTAAGATCATAAAATCTCTTAATTCAAAGGCCTAATAAAACTCACCTAATTAGAAACACAAGCAAAAGAAATTAATTGGCAACGTCTTGATCATACACCCTTAAAGAATACACTTCAAAAGTGTTAACCCGTGAAAAGCCACAATTGGGTCAAAAGGGTGAGACTACAGACACTCTCCCTTTGCCTACCTCTTGTCTCCCCTGATATGTACATGGTGCGCTTGAAGTTGTTATTAGAAAAGCACAGTCCTTTCTTGGAGAGACTGTCACAGACTTCCTTTACATCACTGGCCGGAAGTGGCAGCATGAAGTCTGGGGAAGGGGGGTGGACAGCAGCCCCGTGCTTGGCTTCGACATATCCTGAGCCTCTGTCTGGGACCAGGTGCATCACCTGGAGAATCAAATTGGGATTCTTTTAGCAAAGTGGGGGAGGTGCATATCAGGTATGCAACTCTGCATCTATCATATCTCTTTTGTCCTAATTAAAGAAGACAACTACGGTGGTTTATCCCTTCCCTCTTTCTACTAGAGGAACTCAGAATGGCTGCTGCAGGGAGACGGGAACACCGGGGAAATAAACAACTAAGAGTCAAGAACAGAAACATAGAGCTTATGGTTCTGCATGGAATCGGGGGAATACCCCAAACAACATATATCTCTGTGGTGAGCTGAAAATTGAACCACCACTTCCCAAAGATATGCACATCCTAATCCTTGGACCCTGATATGTCAAAAAAGAAAAGGACCTTAGTAGGTATGATTAAGTTAAGAATGTTGAGATAGGAGATGATAATGTATTATTCAGGTGGGCTCTAAATGCCCTAAGTCCTAAGTCTCTGTAAGACTGGAGCAGAGGGAGAACACACACACACACACACACACACACAGATGAAGAAGGCATTTTGACAACAGAGGCAGAGATGCGGGCATAAGCCCAGGAATACTGAAAGCCCCGAGAAGCTGAGGGAGGCACTGTGAACTTTCCCTCCACATTCATGAAAGCACTCTGAAATGACTTAACAGGATTTACCCAGACACATGTAAGGTATAATGTGTTATATTAATAAAGAGGAATAAAATCATTATATAAATCATTTCCCATTTTCTATCATAGGAAATTTGCTTTCATTGTACTGAGAACATGCTTCTATATTATGAGATTTATGCTGATAGCAAGAAAAAAAGTTTAAAAAACAATTTTTTTAATGCTTATTTATTTTTGAGAGAGAGAAAGAGCCAGAGCATGAGCAGGGGAGGGGCAGAGAGACAGGCAGAGACTCCAGGCTCCAGGCTCTGAGCTGTCAGCACAGAGCCGATGTGGGGCTTGAACTCTTGGGCTGTGAGCTGAAGTCAGACGCTTAACTGACTGAGCCACCCAGGTTCCCCAAGAAAAAAAGTTTAAAAAAAAGGAGGAAAACTCTTAAAAAGACACTCTCTTAATTAAGCAGATGAACTTTAGGCTAATGTGATGGTTAACACAACTGAATAATGCCTTGTTGCCATGTGGGCAACATGGAGTGCCATGTTAGAGAAGGCTGAATCGTAACTACGAGTGGGTCTGCCCTGAGTTGATAAACATCTCCAAGTATCATATAAAGATACTAACTCTAACTGAATCCCATTCAGCAGCTACACTGTGTGATACAACTCTCAAAACTATGTAACAAACAAAACGAAAATTATTTTATAGTTTCTATTCTTTTCCATAAGAAAAAAATCTGTATCTTATGGACTTTTCTCTGCTTCCTCAATACGTATTCTTGTAACACATACATCTGTAAGAAGCTTAGTCTCAATAATTTGTATGTACTTGGAAGTTAGGAAATGGGTGAGAATACCAGAGGACACTTGACAATAAGTTTTTAAAAAACGTTCAGTACCTATTCGGGGAGGCCTGAATAGCCCATCATATTTATTCAAGTATATGTATGTGACATATGTATTAAAATACAGTTGTTTTCCCCCTTGTCTGTCCCCCACCGGATGCCTGAAACCACAAATAGAACTAAACCCTACATAGGGGCATCTGGGGGGCTTAGCTGGTTAAGCGTCCAACTTTGGCTCAGGTCATGATCTCACGGTCCGTGAGTTCGAGCCCCGCGTCGGGCTCTGGGCTGATGGCTCAGAGCCTGGAGCCTGTTTCCGATTCTGTGTCTCCCTCTCTCTCTGCCCCTCGCCCGTTCATGCTCTGTCTCTCTCTGTCCCAAAAATAAATAAACGTTGAAAAAAAAATATTGTTGCTTTAGCAACAAGACTACTTGCCTTTAAATATACCTGACATTTTTAGTCCTATGCACTCCCAAAAAATAAGGGATTTTATATTTATGGATAAATTTATAGAATCCTAGTTAGATATAAAGATAGAATAAAGTATTCGTATTTGGGTATCTTCAAAGTGAGCACCTATTTTCCCTAAAATTTGGAGGTTATATCACATTGCCAATTATATGTGAGCCAGTGAAGCAGTTTGGGTGTTTTTAATTATTATTCCTTGGGAATCTGTACTTAAAACTGTTCAGAGAAACGATTGCCTGACTGAAAGTCAGAAGACTTCAAGCGTAAAACTGCTGAAATGATCAAGAATTAATGGAATATTCTAAATGGATTTGTGTGCTGGTCCAACCACAAGGGGACGCTGGAGGGCACTCAGCTCTCAGCAGAGGTGGAAGCACACAGGGAGCAAGTGCAGGACAGAATTCACTGGGGGAACCGAGAGCAGGAAGGAAGTTATACTCAGGATCAAAATGTTTACAAAGTACGTGAAGAACCTTACTAAATCTAGTGGGAAGGAATCGAAGGAGGAAAAATTAGAGGTGAGAGTGAAGAATTTAGTTTAAAGAGATACTGGTGATTCTGGCAGACTTAAAGCACTTGAGCTGGAGGGAAGAACCAGATATGGTAGATATGCAAGTGTGATTTTTTTCTTCCAACCTTACTGAGACAATAATTGACATGCATTAGTGTGTAAGTTCAAGGTGTACAACATATTGATTTGATACACTTACATATTGCAACATGATTACCACTGTAGTGTTACTTATATATCACAATATGATTATCTCTATCACATAATTATCTTTTTTGTGGGGGGGGGTAGTGAGAACACTTAAAATCTACTGTCAGCAATTTCCAGGTATACAATATAGTACTGTGACCTATGATCACAATGTTGTGCATGAGATCCCCAAAACTTATTTATCTTCTTACTAGAAGTTTGTACACTTTGACTAACATCTCCCTCATTCTTCCCTTGCCCCCCAACTCCTGGCATTCACCCTTCTACTCTGTTTCTATGAGTTTGCCTTTTTTTTTTAGATTCCACATAGAAGTGATTCGTATACAGGAGGCATAGTCCTCTAATAGACTATGTCAGAACTTCTCAGGGTGGGAGGAAAAGGAATAAGGACTCCATATGCATTGATAAATAATACTGAATAAAATTTCATGTGAGAACAAGCTGAGTAAAGTTGATATGGAGAATATATTTGACATGCTCAGAAATAAAGGCACTAAATGAGATGAGTAATAGAATGTATATATGAAATAATTATGTTGAGCAATGCATCGCTGATATTGGCCTCTTAGCTATCTCTGAGCAAACTTCGCTGATATGTTTTTCAACGAATGTAAAGCTCACTGGGGTCCTCCACGAGATCTATATAAAGTCTCTCACGTTGCAGTGGACTTATTGTTATTAATCGTCCAAACAGGAATAGAGTTCATTTGAGCTCCCATTTGCTAAGAATGAGACAGCCTATCTATTTTAAACTATATTATGATTGAGTGGTCACAGCTGAGAGAATGGATTAGGAACTACCTCAACGTGGAAAATAAAAAACTCATTATCTTAATTTTCTGTTAACAGGTCTTTTGAGTCCTTTTAATCACCACTAAGTTGATATGGTGGCAACAAAAGTTAATGGTGAACTAGGTGAGAATTCTGACTTTGTCAAGTGGCTAATAAAGTTATTCTTTCACAGAACTGGGTCCACAGCTTTTTGGAGCTTGCGAGGACAGAGATGGTTTTTAATACTAGAGACTTAAAATGGAAGCATCTCCTTAGCTTTCCTGAAGACTGCCTTTCCTTTAGGTGATCTCTGGTGCTTGAGTCTTTTGACTGGGTAATTTATTGTGTTTTCTGTTATGAGGATCATGCTGTGGCTCATCCAGTCTTTGAGCAAAGTCATTTATTTTGATGCCTCATCATGTCATAAAAACTACTGCAAATACTTTTACTTTTTAAACTCCAAGCTTATTCTTCATTTTACATGCAAACGACATAAATATAGTCCAGACTGAAAAGCCCAATTCTGTCTTTTTCTTTCTTCTCTTCTGCCTCATAAGAAATGGAGAAATATTTCATGGAATAAGACTAAAGTTTAAAATATGTGCTCTTTTTGATTAAACATTCTGCCTAGTTTGACTGGAATCTATGCTATTAATCTTAATAATTCAGTAAACTGAGAGATGAAGATGGGTTCTTAGTGTCATCCATACATTCTGTATCGGGTCCTACATGCTAAATGTGGTTTATATAACTCCCTGGGAGTGGTTCACAGAGAGTGATTATTCTTAAAAGATCACTCAGGTAAAGGAGATCAAGAGGGCTTAAGTAAAATCTTGAAGGATTTTCTTTAGAAGATGGACATTAGTGTTTACCTAAGGAAAATCAGAAAGATATATCCTAATATAAGCAATCTCACCATCTTGTTTGGGCTAAGCTGAAGGTCAACTGTATAAACTTTGTGTATACAAAATATGTATTTCTTTTATGGAAGTCCTATATTGCATTTATGATCCTTGACCTATATCATCAGCACAACAGAAAGGCTTTACTGCAAATTAAAGAGAAAAAAAAAAAAAGCATTTTGTTTAACCCCTGCCTTATCAATTGTAAAGTTGCTGGGTTGGTGAAGCTGGATAAAGCAGGAGCATGTGCCCATACGTTGATACATAAAAATGTAGACTCCAAGGTCTAAAAGAGGTCTTTAGGTCATATTAATTTCAATGACCCTAGGTAGGAGTGGGAGTTTCAATCTCTGAAGACTATCAGAAAGATGGTGAATACTCTTTCCCTGATCTGGATGGAGCCTACACAGGCTTGTAGAGTGGTCTTCTCAGACTCATCCCATCAGTGCTGGTTCTCAAGGATCTCCATTAACTGTTCCCACTTTTTTTACCTGCGTACCCTTTGTCTCTCTAGACTGTCAGGCAGACCACATCAGTGTCATTCCCTGGTACTCTGCTCATTTCTGCCCCTCTAATCTTTAATAATATTCTTCATACTTTGAATGAATTTTCCCTTTTCTATCCCACTAAAGAAATCATAATGGTATTGTATTCACCTAAAAATTGGAGTTAGCGCAGCTAGAAAAATTAACAAAATGGGCCATAAATAAAGCAGAGTTCTGGCAACACTTATATTCACTTAAGGTCGAGCTCATGACACCATGGTATCTTCTGAACTAAAAACTGTTTTCTTCTGTTATTTTGATTTTTTTTTTAATTTTTTTTTCAACGTTTATTTATTTTTGGGACAGAGAGAGACAGAGCATGAACGGGGGAGGGGCAGAGAGAGAGAGGGAGACACAGAATTGGAAACAGGCTCCAAGCTCTGAGCCATCAGCCCAGAGCCCGACGCGGGGCTCGAACTCACAGACCGCAAGATCGTGACCTGGCTGAAGTCGGACGCTTAACCGACTGCGCCACCCAGGCGCCCCTGATTTTTTTAAAAAATATAACCTATATTACCATGTTAGGAATGTTTTCTTACTCCTTCATTGGCACATATGCAAAGGTTATTTAACAAAATGTGTTTTAAAACTCATTCAGCTATAAAAAATGGGATCATTACCAGTGATAGCATCTATTAAAATTTCATCTCCGTGACTGAAAGGAGATCATTAAACGTCAACAATGATCTATGATTTTGAAACATACCTGCATTATTTTTCAAATTGTACTCTTAAAGTCCCTCAGTGAAGAAAGTAAGAGCAATGCTTAGTTTTTCACATTATTATCATTGCAGTCCTAACATCCTTATGTCATAAAATGTATGCAATTTTAGAATATAGGAAACTATAGAAAATAAAAGTCATCTATATTATTATAAAATGTAAGAAAAAGTGTTACAATTTGGGTGTGTACCTCTCAGAAAAAATGTCTAGAAATTACGTTAAATATGTGTTTCTAGGAATTATTTATATTTTATCAAATTTTATAATATGGTGTTAATATATACAAGCTGCTTCTTCAGCTTAATAATTGATGACTGCCCTTACATAATGATATACGTTTATAACTTAAATGACTTCCTAGTATTTTGTTGAATGAATATATCATAGTTAATTTAATGTGTCCCCCATGTAGGACTATTTAGTTTGGTTTTATTTTAAGTAAGTTGCAAGGGGCATGTTTATAGCTTCATTTTTGTGATATTTACTTCTGTATGATATATTTCCACATGTAGAATTGCCTGATAAATAAGTTTTAGTTTTTTGCTGTATTTTCTCAAAAATATTTCCCACAAAGTGCTTTAATGTACACTCCTAATAGAAGTCTATCAGCATTCATTTCTCACACATTAATACTCCTCTGCCTATTAGGATGGTTTATGATCAGCTTATACATATTGTCATTTCAGCATATAATCAATACAATATTTGAGATACTTTGAAGTCCTTTTTCTTACTCAATCTTTGAGTCAGTGTGTATTTTTTTACATCTACCATGTTTCAATTCAGGCACTGAATTTTAATTGGATACTTGATTCATGTTTAGATTCAATTAAATTTACAATTAAAATATATTCACATACTCAAGTTGTTCGAAACATATTGAGAAGTTTCCCAATAACTGAACTGAGTATCAATTAAAAAATTTTAATTTAAATTAAATCAAATTAGAATTCAGTCACACCAGCCACATTTCAAGTGCTCAAGAGCAACATTTGGTCCGTGACTATAGTACTACACAGCACAGGTCTAAGGTCATTAGTACAGTCAACATGACCCACACGGTCTAGCGTCTCCCATAAATCCTGTGACCTTGTTTCTACCGTTCCCACCCTCCAGATTTCCCACTCTTCATGGAACACAGCAGGCATCTCGGGAACTTCGTGGTAGCTATTCTTTCTGTCAAAATGCTCTTTCCTCAAATATCCTACTGAGTTGCTATTACTACTTTACATCTTTGCTGACACGTCCCCTCATCAGTGAGAGTTTCCATGACCACAGCTGCTCCCTTCTCACTTCTCTATGATCCTTATCTGGGTTGTTTTTCTCCTACTACTAATTTCCTCTGGTTATTGCCTGTCTCCCCACAGTGGAATTCTAAGCACCGTGAATGCCGGGCATATGCTCACTGCATCCTCAGTGCCTGGCACATAGCAGATGTTCAAATATTTGTTTAATATGATGAAAGATAATTTATAACTCCTAATTATTAATAGGTCTTGCGTGCATGTCTGTGTGTGTGTGTGTGTGTGTGCACATGCGTGTGCTCCTGCACACTACTGCTACTTTTTCTCCCTCTCTTCCTTTTCTTTTTCCTTTACTTTCCATTATGATCATGCATCTTAAGAAGAACTTTCCCTTACCATATTTCTTACCATGTCCCCTATTAGCTCTCCTACAAAACCTTAAGGTTTATTGCTGGGCAAGTGGGTGAGAAATACTTTCACTTCAAGTATGGGCTATGTCAGCCTCAGACATTCACATAAATATGCTTAGGAATTAAGAGCTCTTGGCAAGAGCTGTTCAGAACAAGGATTACAAAACAGTATGGCCCACAGGTACGTTCCACCATATAAATGAGGATACGTGATTTAAGACAATTAATTATCCCTCATGTCTTCTGTTACACAAAAATCAGTTATTCCCAAAATAGAGCTTATCTATGATTCTGGAATAGATAGTAATTACAACCTCATGCATATATGTATTTTAGCACTGTTTGCATAATGAATACTTGGCTCTGAAGAGATCATATAAACTTAGGAAATTATATCAATAGTATTAAAATAAGGACAAATCACCAATAGCTCTATCAGTCATTTGTCAATCGAAAAAACTTAGATCATGTTTATAAATATTTAGTATAAACACTAGTAATTTAATATAATGCAAATTTTTAATTATAATAAAATCATAATTACAAAAAAGCTATCACCATTTTCAGAAAGGTCTTTTCTGTTTTGCTGTATCTTTTACAATCTTCTTTATGATGTGTTTCCATGGATAATGCAGAAATTAATAAACTAGTTTTAATGAATGAAACACATTTTAAAAATGTTTACCATCCTAAGACAAGTTTATGTATGTCAATACCTTTTGTGATATTGCATAATTACTGTCCTAGGGGACAGTCTTCTCATTTGTCCATTTGCTTAATAGAATCTTCAGTGAGTGCCCCAACTTCTCACTGGGGTAATGTCTTCCTATGGCTACCACTGCCTTTGTTATTTCAGGATGAGTTTCTTTAATGCTTTCTAATTAAATCTCTATTTGAAGACTCTCAAGGGAGTCAGGTCGTAAAGCTGCTCATTTGTAGTGAAATGGAGCATATGGAATGTGTGATGTTGGTCTTAGTATCCCTGGAAGCTCACTATTTGCCATGGTTTGAATTCAAGGTCCAGCTAAACTCCATTTTAGCAGAGCTCACCAATAACCAGATTAAACAAAAAATTAGAATTGCATAGGGATTGGTTCCTTGCATTACGTGTCTTGGCATCACCCAGTTGGTTTCTAATGTGTCCTTCCCACACTTCCCTGCCTGGTAAGCTTCTTTTATAGTAAGATGCAGGGCAATTTACATTTCTTCTGGAAAACTTTTCTCCAATTTTCACTAGCAGTTAAGTTTCTCACTCTGAGACATTACTGCCCTTTGCTCATAGCTCTACGTGTCACACTTCAGACACTTGTTATAACCTACTTATCTGTTTCCACCACCTATAGACCTATGAATCCTCCCCCACCACTCTTACTCCCTTCTTCCTTGTCAGTCACCGAGTACTAGCACTCCATCTTTGGTACGTGTGGTAGATAGAATAACGTTCTCCTGGAGATGCCTGTACCATAACTTTATGATTTGCATACACACTGTGTAACTCTTCGTGCTTCTCATTCTTCACGTGTAAAGTGGGGGTTATCCAAGCACTTAAGAGAATTTTGGGGAGAACGCAGTGAGTGACATATATACATCAGCTCCTGCATCAATAATGCAATGATTCTGAATAGTTCTTCACCCGCACTGTCTCATTTGAGAAGTGCAAAACTCCATGAGGTAAGTCTTAACATTATTCCCAATTGCAAATAAGGTCACTGAGGTTTAGAGAAGCTGAGTAATTGTGTGAAGTGAGGATCAGAGCTTAGAATCTCAGCAATCTAGCTCCAAGATGAGTTGGTTTACATTACTTATTTGGATGACATATTATTCTTAATTCAGAAATGATTTTGTTTTTAAAATTTGAGATTGATTTTCCAAATCAAAGTGCTAAACCTTTATATATCTAACAAAATGAGATCTCTTAAAGAACAGATTGGGGGGAGGGTGGAGCACTTGGATGGCTCAGTCAGTGAAGCTTCTGACTTCAGCTCAGGTCATGATCTCTTTGCTGTCAGCACAGAGCCTGCTTTGGATCCTCTGTCTTCCCTCTCTCTCTGTCCCTCCCCTGCTCAAGCTCACTATCTAAAAAATAACTAAACATTAAAAGAAGAAGAAGAAGAAGAAGAAGAAGTGATGGGATTTGGAGGAAGTGCAAGGACAATGTAAAGTTCCCAGTGTAATAATGATTGAGCTGTTCACACTTCAGAGTTAGATTCGGAGCAAAAACATTCTCTGAAGTATGGACTCAAAGTGACATATTATAAGGGTGAGTCTGATGTTCACCCTTGGGCCTCGGATTTGTAGCATGAAAGAATCATGTATACTGAGAAGTCAGTAGCTTATGTAGTAAGTAAATTTTCCAAGAACCAGGTAATGTATGTCTTTTAAAGAAAGGAGTTGACTTTTAAGTAAGAAGTTGGACTCAAATAAAATTATTCCAAGGCGCACGCCCGGGGGGGGGGGAGGGGGGGAGAGGAGTTGGCCTAAGTACCTTGGGTGTATTATTTCTCAGAATTTGCATTTGTTCTTAATGAACACATTTTACTCTGTTTATAAACTTTCATTTGGACACAAATAAAAATGTTCTAAACTTAACAATTTATGCAAAATATTCTAAACTTATAACTCATGAAGGTGAAAGTGAGACTCAGCAGGTATCTCTCTTTCACTGATCTCTTTCTTCTCTCTCATCTCCCAGGGGAAAAACTATTCTGACTTATGATGTTCACACTTTTACTACAAAGGTTGATAATACATTTTTTTTTCAGATTTTAAAATTTAATATATAAGGTACTACCATAGTCTGAATTGTGCCTCCCTGCACCCCTAGTTGAAACTCTAATCCCTAGTGTTATGGTATTTACAGGTGGGATCTTTAGGAGGTAATTAAGTTTAGATGAGTTCAAGAGGGTGGGGCTTGATGAGGGAAGGAAAGGCAAGCTGACAGGCCAAAACCTGCCCCCCCCCACCCCCGCACCCCAGGTGGGAGATGTGTGATATTCCTCTGGCACTCCTGACTGGCCAAGAACAAAGGAAAGGGGGAAAACAAATGGTTAACTGATAGAGATCGCAGTCCTGAAGGACCTAAAAGTCTCCATCACCCCTCCATAGTGATGTGGGAAACACAGGCAGAAGGAAATGTTAGATAGAACTAAATTTCCTTATAACCTGCAGCCCATTGACAAATACTTGAGGCTGGCAGAGTAAAAGGTTTCTCCAGGAACTCCCTGCTGTCTTAATGTTAATGCTTTCCTAGAGGGAAAAACAACCTTAGCTTGACAATAGCTAGGCCTCCAGTATCTTGGGAGTCCTTTTTAGCATATGAAAATCTCACTGGCAACTTCCCCTGGACTTCTCCCCGCCCCCAACTCCATAGTATATAACCAGTCTCTCCTCAGGGTCCTGGGGCAGCTCTTCCAGCCCGTCTGTCCCTGTGCTTCAATAAAATCACCTTTTTGCACCAAAGACATCTTCAAGAACTCTTTCTTGGCCATCAGCTCTGGACCCCACGAACACCACTGTCACCCCCCAAAAAACCTCTTCGTGGCTCACCATGAGATTAGTGCTCTTAAAAAGAGACCCCTGAGAGTTTGCTTCCACTCTTTCTTTCTCCCCGCTGTGAGGACACAATGAGAAGGTGCTGTTGGAAAGTCAGGAGGAAGGTACTCACCAAGAACCGAATTTGCCAGCAGCTCCATCCTGGACTTCCCAGCCTCCAGAATTGCGTGTTGTTTAAGCCACTGTCTGTTGTGTAAGCCACTCGGTCTATGGTGTGTTGTTAGGACAGCCCAGGCCGACTAAGACAGGCACCAGAATGTAGCCTTCTGCAAGTTGCCTGAAAGACTGCTTCTTGGAGAGACTAATCCATGATGATATTCTTTACTCTTGTTCATTCACTTTTCCTTGTGATGCAGTACTGCATTAGAGACTATATTGTAATTCATTTATTTTTACTTTGATGGTCATTTACATGGCTTCTATTATTTTCATATAAAAACCCATGCTGTTTTGAACAATCTTATGCATCTTTTTGTGGACAAATGACAATGTCATCGGTGCACAGTTGGTGGTGGAATTTCTATATTGTAGTGTATGTATGTGTCCATCTTTGCTAATTTTTGCCAAATTGTACTATAGAGTTAAAAGTTCTTCGCATCTATGGCAACAGTTGGCGGTGCCATGTTTTAAAAATTGCCCATCTATTAAATGTGAGATGGTGGGGTTTTTTTTCTTACCGTGATTTGCATTTAATTTTCACTAACATAGCTGCTAAATATTTCATATGTTTTAGCCATTTAGACTTCTGCATCTTTGAATTTCCTGCCGGTATCTTTGCCTGATTTTCAATTCAATTACTTGTCATTGTCTTAATGATTGAACGAAGGGACTGAATTCTTTACTTTAAAAATATCCCCAGGGGCATCTGGGCGGCTCAGTCAGTTAAGCATCGACTCTTGATCTCAGCTCACTCTTGATCTCAGCTCACATCATTATCTCACAGTCGTCGTGAGGCGGAGCCCCAGTATGTCGGGCTCTGGGCTGGGTGTGGACCCTACTTGAGATTCTCCCTTTCCCTCTCCCTTCCCGCTTGCACAGGCGCATGCACGCAGGTGCTCTCTCTCTCCAAAAAAAAAAAAAAAAAAAAAAAAAAAAATCTCTAGTCAATATTAACTGATTGAATCTCCACAGGAAGAACTTTTGCTAATCTATCAGTGGTATTTAGCCTCCTACCTAAAAACCTGAGTCTCCAGGCTAGTTTGTTTTTTTTTTTTTAAAGCTTACTATGTTTCTCACATATTAGGGGAAAATGTATTTACCAGTAAAAGAAAAATTGTTATTTTACAACACACGTGAAAAACATCAAAGAGAATTTGGCACCATAACTTTGATAAACTCTAGAGTTTCAGTCCACCAAGCTTTCAGGAAAAATACTGAATCCAGTCACTGTCGAAGTGATACATGTAACAGCACTGAGACTACTTTAATGTGTTTGCATATAGACACTACTAAAGCTCATCACCCCTGAAACTTCCCTTTTTATGAACAGAGATTAATATAAGTGGAAAACTGTTTTTTTAAACAAGATTACTAGCACCAAAGCAAAATAGAACACAAATGTTTCTAATTAAAGAACCAACAATTCTTATTTTACTAACACATAGCCTGTTTTTCTTTTGCGAGAGCAGTGTATGAACGGTAGCCTGTTCAAGTGTTTAAAACATGAGTGAGGGGCCAACGTTTCCAATTTTGCTTCTGTCATCTGTCTTTTAAAACCAGAGCATCCATCAGTGCAGAGTCTGAAAGGAATAATGCCAATAAAATGAGGGGATCCTCCCTCCCCACCCTTTATTTTTCCCCTGTGGCTGGTTGTGACACAAGTTTCTCTTTGGGCTCTGTGGAATTGCTGACATAAAAATACAGGGAGTTCCTAGCAGCAGGGGCAGGTCAACGAGGCACCTACCTCCCGCTCTTCCCATCTTGTATTGGTGGCCACGTTCTATTACTGTTCCCCTTGGCTCATTCACCACTGGGTTCTCCTCCACAAGGGCCCTGGGGTGTTTCTAAGCTACATTTATTATTCATCAAATACTAGGGTTCACAGTCCCTGACTGGAATGAAATCAATCTACATGTATCTTCCTTTTACATTTTGCAAAGAGGTTTGATTTTATCCCTTAAAAACATGTAGGTTTTGTAATGATAATAATTTACATGATTCAAAATTCACAAGGTACAAGGAAAATGCTGCCTCTCACTTCTATGTCATCCCTCTTCCTCAGGCAACCAGTATTAATGGTTTTACATGTAACTGTAGCCCTATTTTTATTTCTTATCATATATATAATCTTTTCATTTTTTCAAATTTATTTTGAGGGAGAAAGTGATAAAGAGAGAGCACACAAGCGTGGGAGGGCCAAAGAGAGAGGGAGAGAGAGAATCTTCAAGCAAGCACCATGCTGTCAGCGCAGAGCCCCACATGGGGCTCGATCACATGAACTGTGAGATCATGACCTAAGCCAAAATCAAGAGTTGGACACTCATCTGACTGAGGCACCCAGAGACCCTGAATCTCTTCATTTTTAAAGAGACATTAGCGTGATATTCACATGGATAAGTATTGCGGTGGGCAGAATAATGGCCCCCAAAGATGTTCATCCCTAATCCTTGGAACCTGTGACTATGTTCTTAACACGGAAAAAGGGACGTTACAGATGTGATTACAGGTATGTACCTGGAGATGGAGATATTATTTGGATTATCCAGACGGGTACAATATGATCACTTGAACACTTTAAAGCAGAGAACCTTTCCCAGTTGTGGTCAGAGAGAGGCATGCCCACAGAGGAAGATTCAGAGTGGTGTGAGGTTGCTGCTTTTCAAGAGCAAGGAAGGGAACCATGAGCCAAGGAACACAGGTGACCTCTGGAAGTCGGCAAACGCAAGGCAACAGATTCTCTCTTGGGCCTCCAGCAAAGAATACAAGAAAACAGCCTGAGTTACCCAGGGAGGACCAGCCCTCTGTATGACCTATAGAAATGTGAGATCACGTATTTGTTTTGTGTTAAGCCTCTAGGTTTATATTCATTTGTTATGGCGGCGGGAACAGAAAGCTACCATAACACATTTACCTTGTGGGTTTTTTTTCCATTTCGAAAAACTAAATTCATTCCATATCAGTACATAAAGAACTCACTCAGCTTAAATTTTTCCCCCCACAGGTGCATAATATCCCATCATATCATTAAACCACCATCACAGGTACTGAAGGCCAGTCAAGTCTCTTCTGCTATTCCAAATGGGACAGCAGTGGCATATCCTTGTGTAAGTCCCTATTCTTACACATATCAGTTATTAGACAGAGCAAAACTTAAGAAATGGAATTAACCATTCAATGGGAATGCACATTTTTCTACTTTGATTAACATTTCCAAGTTAGACTCCTTAAAGGTTGTTTCAATTTACATTCTATGTCCTGTTTCTACATACCTTAACTATTACAGTATGGTACTGAATATTTATATTGATCTACTTGATAGCAGATAAACAGAAACCTAGTTTAAATGCACTTATCTCTTGGGGTGAGGTGGGATGAGAATCTTTTCATACGTTTAAAAGTTATTTTTATCTCCTGTTCTATGAATCTCCCCCTTCTTCCTTCCTCCCTTCTTCCCTCCCTCCCTTCCTTTTTCCCTCCCTGCCTCCCCCCCTTCCTTCCTTCTAACCTTTCTTCTTTCTGTTTGCCTGGTTTTTTTTTTCCTGCAAGGTTGATGGATGTTTTCTTATTGACATATCAATGCTTTATATCTCCTAAAGAAACAAATTCTTTTTCTTTTGGCTTTGCTTTTGGAAGTTTTATCAGTGCAGGCTTTTGTTTGTTTGTGTTTTTAATGTATGTCCTCAGGGGTGCCTGGGTGGCTCTGTTGGTTAAGTGTCTGATTCTTGATCTCAACTCAGGTCATGATCTCACTGTTTGGGAGTCTGAGTCCCATACTGGGCTACACACTGTCAGTACAGACCTGCTTGGGATTCTCTCTCTCTCTCTTTCTGTCTCTCTCTGGCCTTCCACCCATGTTCTCTCTCTCAATAAATAAACTTAATTTTTTTTAAATGTATGTCATCAAATTTATGAATAGGTTATGTAATTTTCTTAGATTTGTGGTTTTATTTCATATTTGTTAAAAAATCTTCAGCAATATAACTGCTTTACACCTCCATGGATCATTTAGTATTTTTATGATTTCAAAATTGACATCTTTCACTTATTTTTTTATGATACAAGTGGTGAAAAAACTTTACTTTTCCTTTCTTCCAGAAGGCTATCGAGTTGTTCTAACACCACTTATTGAATACTACACGTTGGCTTTTAATGTGATTTTTAAACATCAACTTCCTTTAAATCAAAGTTTTCAGGTTTAAAAATAGACATATTGCCTACACCTAAAAGATTTTAGCCTCAATTTACATTAATTGCATTAATATTTATTAAGCTCTTATAAAGGACTAATATATGTTCTGTATTTTTATGACTGGATAGATAAGTTCACATATCTTGGAAAGAGATCTAGTAGACCCCAACTGGGTTGGCCGTTCAGCTAACACCAATTTACAAAGTGCCCATATCTGTCCTACAGCTCTTTCTTCGAGAAATGGTTCCTGTTCTCCCTGTTCTAGTTCTGGTCTGATTGTACTGACAATCATGGTATCTTACCACTCTAGGCACACATTTAAAAATATAATTTGTCTTGGCCTAGTCACTGAAAGTAATTCATCATCCAGGTAAGCTATTCCGGAGCTCACTCCCAGATGGCCTGAGCTATCATGGCAATGAAAGCCAGGTATGTAAACTCCAGAACCCAAGTTTCTCTTCCCTGTCACTTCTTTCCAGTATATTATTAGAACAAAGCAGGGGGAGAAACTTTCTTCCATAATTCCGTTCCTTCCCTTCCCTTTCATTAATTGAGCTTGATTCATCCATAAAAGCTTGATCAACCATCATAAGGAGACTTTAGCTTTTAGAGCACAAAACCTTAATCATGCAGTTCTAGGAGGTACAAAGATTTCCTCCCATCCTGGATAAGAGTAGGCATTATTTTGTTACTTCCTGATAATGATACTTCCAGGAATGGGCAAAAAAGCTTCTTTCTAAAGTAAAAAAACACAAAATATAAGATGAATTATTAGCATTTCAAAAGCTGGCCACACCCATTTGTTTGAAGGGGTTTTTCTCTCCCTGAAAACTAGGCCAATTTATCAACTTTGCATCTTAGAGACCTAGTACAAGTTCAGAGAAGATACTTGGTAAATGTTTGTTTAATAAATAAATAGATGCATAAACTGCCCCTAGTTGGAACTATTTCCTCTGGGAGAAGCTAGCAGAGACGACTCACTGCCTTTTGCTTAAGTAATTTTTCAAACCATTCTTTGCTATTAGCAGTACACCCTGGGGGATTTCAACTCCATGGCTCTTCCTATTGATGATTCACTGCCTTCTTTTTGTTGTGTCCTCCCTCCATTGCTCAGGGCAATTGGACCATGCTGTCCAAGCCATCCTGGGCTACTTTAATTAGAAGCCACAATTGCCAGGAAGAAACATGAGCTTAGCATCTTCTGGTTTCCCAGAACATTATTCAAGAAAATGACTTTTCTCATCTCTCTTAGAACTCTCCGTTTGCCCAGAAATGTTGATTTTCTTCCTGGATAGAGTAAATATAACTGGGTCCCAACCCTTTGGCCCCACCTACTGCTCAGTGGTAAAGGCAATAGTTCCTGAACTTATTTATACCCATGAAGCACTGAACAGTGAAAAAAACTCTAGCCAGAAGTCCTGCATGTATCCTATGTAAGTGTACATGGCCTGGAGTACTGCTTTCAGCATTATTTGAGAAAGGGGACACTGGAGGGATGAGAGTTGTATTCCTTCTCTAAAGCAGAAGATTTTAGTTATCCACACAGCTTATTCAAAAGTCCTGTTACAAACTCTGGCTGGAACCTGAGCTATGCATTTTGGAAAACTTCTCATATGATTCTGAGTGCTTATCACAATGAGTCAAAAAGTTGACTTTAAGGGTTAGCTTTGCCACCCATAAGTTTTCTATCCACAGACAAGTTCCTTAACCATCATGATCCTCACTAATAAGCCAGAGAAAATACTGCCTCTTTCCCAAATGTTTGTGAAGATTAAGTGATAGAATGCATCTATAGTGCATAGCACATGGGAATTCAAGAAATAAAAATATTATTATGTAAGTAAGTGATCTGACTCTATTCCCAAGGAGAAGATGAAAGATGTATCTGTTCATTATGGTAGTGAACAGGAATAAACATCTTTTAGAGAAAGGTAGATCTGATGCTACTTTAAAAATGTTTTATTCTGGAAAACCTCATTTGGTCAAAGGATGGTCTTAGAGTGAAATCCAATAAAATACAGGCTAAGTCCATGGAAAGAACTATCACAGAACCCAATGAAATTCAATTTAACTCTTTACCTAAGCTTATAAATAAGTGCTGAAGTTGCCTTTCTCCATTTAAAGTGCTTTCAGCTAAGACAAACCACTCAAATCCTTTTATTTTCCTTTAGTCGCCCTTAAATGAACACCTTAGTTATTTCTGACATCTCTAATCCTACCTAGAGTCCTCCATACATTCTATAGCTGGTATTTATTTTCTCCAGAGTCTAATAGTTCCTGTCTTTCTATAAGATAAATTCCGAAGCCTCTTCCAGATTTCTTTCTCTTGTTTTAAGTCAGAGAATTTACTTCAAAACTCATCATGTTTCCAAGCAGCAGACCCAAGCCCCTTCATTCATAAAAGGGACATAAAGCTGGAAGAAAACTTGCCTCACTATTTTCTAACTAAAAGATGATAAAGCAACAATTATGGAATCCATACCTGGTGATTAATTGGAAAATCCTGGGCTCCAACATGGAGGGCTGTGACAGAGGAAACATTGTAGGAGTGATAACTTCAGGGGGATTCCGACTTAAAAATATTAATGTCATAAGCCAAGGAACTGAATGTTCTCCATGCCACTCCTGCCGCTCAGAGCAGAATCAAGTTGGTCAGGGATGGCATTCACACACCAGAGCTACAGCTTAGAAAGATAAATTTTTCTTCCACTAACAGATGCCTGCACCAAATCTTTCTTTTCTTTTTGAAGAATCATGACTTAAAAGAAGGGTAATAGTATATCAATTAATTGGTGATAAATTAGAAACATCAATAAAGTGGCACATATATAGCTGTTGAAGATTATAATTTAAATATGCTCTTTGAGCACTGGTAGATAGGAGACTGATACTTGTATGAATAGAAAGTTCTAACTCAATGTGGCCACCTTGTTATAGATTAAATGATACATATAACAATATGGTGCACACTCAACAGAGAAAAACAATGGGAATATACATTTCCCTTAGTCACTTTTGGTTAAAGATTTCAATAATTCTGTAATAATGAGAAATTCAATCTATGCTATAATAGTTCTAATTTTATTATGTGCATGTGGGTGTATAGTAATTCTTTATCACATTCCATAGTACAGATAGTCCCAATTAAATTTCCTTGGTGCTTTAAAAAGTTTCACCCCAAAATAACTTCCTCAAGTATTAGTTTGTATTTTAAAAATTGCATTAATATACATTTTAATTTAAAAATAACTCAAATTGTTACCTTGAATGCACAAATTATATGTTGTCTTCAACAGCACCATTTTTTAAACTTTTAATTTTTGTGTTCCTCCTTTTTTTTTAACCAAAAATTAAATCAAAGTAATACATCACATGAATATTGCTTAAAATTTTAAATTTATTCAGTCTTTTAATAATTATTTGAGTTCCTACTATGAGTCAGTGATTTTTCCAAGCATTGATAAATTCAATAATAAACAAAACAAAAACATAAAAAAACCTTATCCTGATGAAGCCTATGTTCTAGTTGTGGCTCAGATGATGCAGTTACAAGATCTATGAGAAAAATAAAATGAAAGGGTTAGAGAAGGGTTATAGAACATGGGAGGTTTTGGGGGGGAATACAGTAACAGATACCCAATTTAATTATGTCTTTCTTAAAAGATCAAGCCCACAAGTACACTTGTTTCAGACTTCCCTCTTGATAAACCAATTCTGTGTATTTTGTTGTAATTTGATTTCATATACCATTTCTCAAAAGTGTCTGTAATATATGACGATGACTTAGTATTGCCTTCTAATGAATTTAACTTCTGATTGTTTCTGAATCCTATCTATCTTCCCATCTTTTCATTAAGATACCTAAACCAAAGGAGAAAATGCATCTTACAGTTAATGGGTTTCTTTAATCTCTTTAATTCACAATATAACTGTCTAGAATGCACCAGACATTAGGCTAAGACATTAAGTCATAAAAAACCTCCTGCATGGCTGGGAATACATACTGGGTTGCAATGCAGTATGATGAGAACCATAATAGAGAGAAGCATGAAGTCCCATCAAAGTAGAAAGTAGAAAGGAAGGAGTGACTCATTAACAGAAGTAACCAGAGAAACAGATAATGTTTTAGAGAAAAGGGGAAATCTAAACTCTCTGGAATGATGAATAGTCAGGACATTCTAATACATGCTGTGTACAAAGGTATAGAGCGGTTAATTTGGTGGAGGCATCAGGAAAATTCCAATAGTTCTACTTGAATTTGAAATGAAGAGTTTCTGAATGTCATGAGTTTGTTGGGAGGGGAGTTGAGTGATAAAGAGCAAATATCTTGAAAACTTCAAGATTTCTAGGCCTTGACTCCAGTAGCATCTGCCTTGCTTATATCCACTGCCCTGTCCATTGAAAGGGTGCTAGTTTTCAGCACTATTTCTATGTTGCAGGGCCCTTTTGTCCCTGAAGCCTGCTTTGCCAGGGTACAGCAGGTCAGAAAGGCTGGGGAATTACTGCTTCCTGAGTTCACTGCTTATCCAATGCTCTCAGTAGTTGGTGTTAAAATACTTTTACTCCCTTGCCTGTATAGTGGGACAACCCAGTGTTCTACACTGGCTCTTAGAGTTCCTGCAGCTAGGTTAGGGTCCAGTTCCTCGTAGCCAAATCCTCAGGATGGGATGCCAGCACTAATGATAGTAAGTGGCCATCCTGTAGCATCACAGTTATTAAGATACTCACCCATGCTGAACTGTGCTGGGTACAGGTTGAAGTGATGCATTGCTTATATAGTATTTCTAGTATTTGAGAAATACTGAGGTAATGGCAATTTTAAGAAGTGTGAAATACGTGGTTGTTAAGTGTCACTGAAACAAACAAACAAACAAAAAATAGCAGGCTAAAGTCAGTCAACTCCCAATTCAAGGCATAGTGGGAAAGCCAGACGGTCTTTGGGCACCCTTTAAAGAGATTCTTATCTTTACAACCGGAGAGAAGTATGGGTTGAAACCTAAATTTCAGATAGTTTTATGACATTAGTGGATTTTCAAACAAGTCTGAATTCAGAGTCCTTGTTAGTCTTCTCTGCTCAATTTAGGGCCCTGAGACTTGGGATGGGAACACTAGATGGGTGTGGTTCAGAATGCCGTCTCATGTTTATATACCAAGAAACATTTTATGCTCTGTGGTAGAAGCATTTCCATCCCTGGAACTCTAGTCTGGTGAAAACTAAAGTCGTGGAAGAGGAAAGCACAAACTTCCCAAAGGAGTCAGTAGGAAGAATGATGAGATTTCCTCTTATGCCTACCCTTTGACTCCAAACCCACGTCTTCTAATCACGGTTGGTTCAAAGTATAGTCTCATCTTGACTGATCATGTATAATTCCAAAGCTAGCATCTCAACTCTACTTTTAAGGGGACACTCCAGTGTTCTGCTGGATGGGAATTTCCTGGATATAGGGTAGCATTGGTGGATTCTCTGGTCATGTGCCCACTGTTGTATCCTGCCTCCAAAATGAAACGGGTTCATTAATCCAAGACTACATTATGTAAGATCAAATGTCACTAATTAGGCACCCTATGAGCCGTGGGGTAGCAGTGACAGTTGAAGCACTGATGGCAGAGAAGATAATAAGCTCATTGGACCACTTCAGATCCAATTCTGACCCATGTTAAATTCAATCTGTCCTATCAGTGATGTTTGAAATTGGTGGTCACTCATTATTTCTGGAAGAAAAAGGGCAGGGGGAGAAAAAGACTTACAAAGGAACTGTAGTCAGATAAGATATACCTGCACCTACAGTTTCTCCTGAGGAATTGATGTTTATCATCTTCCTTCTCTACCAACCATCATTTTCCTCCAGTCCTCAGATCTTTACCTCTGAGGAGTCTGAGGCTTTGATTAGCATTCTGTTGGTAAGGTGTTGCTGCAGTTGGCCAGCCATGGTTATCACCACTTATAAAAGCACCAAGATCCTCTGAAGGAATCAATCCCTGAGTTCTATTCTCCACACAGCCTCCATTACATAGCAGCAAGTCTACCTCCTCATGGAAATCAGGGTCAAGTACTGGTGGCAGTAATTCTGTTCCTTCTCTTCCGGTCTGCTGGCATTATAAGCTCACAATAATAGAAATCATATGCTCTCTTTAAGGTGAATTTGCATATCTCTGCTCTTTTTCATTGTGGTATGATTTTATTTTTTTTAAAATTTTTTTTTCAACGTTTATTTATTTTTGGGACAGAGAGAGACAGAGCATGAACGGGGGAAGGGCAGAGAGAGAGGGAGACACAGAATCGGAAACAGGCTCCAGGCTCTGAGCCATCAGCCCAGAGCCCGACGCGGGGCTCGAACTCACGCACCGCGAGATCGTGACCTGGCTGAAGTCGGACGCTTAACCGACTGCGCCACCCAGGCGCCCCTGTGGTATGATTTTATAGTTTAACTATGAGAGGATAATTTTACTTCCTTTATTTCCAACCATTTGAGACATGCCCTGCAGATCACAGTTCAGTTTCACTGGAGATAATACGTGAGCTGGCAAGAAATAATTCTGGAGAAGGAATTAGAGACCAATTTGTGAAGGAGTTTAGAGTTCACACAGTAGGCAACTGGATGCCATGGAAATATTTTCAGACGATTCAGAGACAGGTCCAGGTATGTGATTCTGAAAGCTAATTGCAGTGGTTTGGTGGGCAGACACTAGAGGAAGCAGTCAAAGAGGATCTCAGTGGTCCAGTTGAAGGGCAATGTGATTGGATAAAAGGGGACGGGGCAGATTTGAGAAATATATTCCAGGAAAAATGTTTAACTTTGGTAGCTAATTGTGTGTGAGGGCTAAGAAAGTAAGGAGAGCCCCAATGGAATCAGGCTTCCTCTTGGGGATTATGTGTTGTCTTAGTCTTATCTCTCAGCTTCTACTGCTTGTCACCCAGTAAGCACCACAAGACTCAGAGAAGTCCCAGGACTCCTCTGAGAAATGAGCCATTTGGCTTTATAAAACAGGATATGGAAGAATGTTAAAGCAAATATTGGTTGAGGTACCAAGATACAATAGAGAGACATCCAAGAAAGGTACCGGAGTCATACATTTCTAAGGCTTTAGCTAAAATTAAAAAAAAAAAAAGTTTCATGGTTTTTGCATACATTCCCCATATCTTAGGTAAAAACTCCAGATACTGTTGGGAAAAAACATTTCTGAGAATTATTTTTAAAATGTGTTTTAGCCCCTGCCCCTAACCCCTTGTCACTACCACTAAAGAGGGAAATATGTTGTATGTGGTAAGTTCCAGCTCCTCATCTCAAGACTGTGGAGAAGCAAATTTGATAGATGTCTCCTGAAGGTGGAGGTGGTGGTACACTTGATAGACTGTTGTCTTATTCCCATTACATGTAGAGATGACAGATATACTCACTAACTATAAACAGCAGGACAAAGGAGAAATTGCTGAGTTAGGAATGAGTCATCAGTCTACTCCCAGGATTTGTCAGAGCAAAGGGTTTGAGTGTTTCCTGTGAGTATGAAAGAGAGCAGTCTGAGGCTGCCTTGAAACAGGCTCTTCCATTTAAGGGGCTTGTGAGACTTTGGTGTTTGGATGAAAGAAGGCAGTTGGAATTACGTGTATGAATTAAGTATATGAATTCATCGAAGCAATGGAAATGAGTGAAATCATTCATTAGAAGTCTGCAAATTGGGGCAGCTAGGTGGCTCAGTCAGTTGGGTGTCCGACTTTGGCTCAGGTCATGATCTCGCAGTCCGTGGGTTCAAGCCCTGTGTCGGCCTCTGTGCTGACAGCTCAGAGCCTGGAGCCTGCTTCAGATTCTGTGTCTCCTTCTCTCTCTGTCTCCCTCTCTTGCACTCTGTCTCTCTCTCTCTCAAAAATAAATAAACATTAAAAACAAAATTTAAAAAAAGAGTCTGCAAATAAAATATTGGGTGCACTGACAATGAAGTGATGAGACAAGACCTAGACGAGGTTAGGAGGACAACAAAGAACTCTCCCTAAGGGGATAGATTAACACTTCCACAACTGCTTGTGGTTACTGCCCTACTTTATTTTCTCTGCACAAACATACCTTGAAAGAGTTGCCCATAGTTGCTACTCCTATTTATTTATCTATTAATCTCTCCTCAACCCACTCTGATCAGACTTTCCTCTACACCACTCCACTGAGAATCTACTGATGAAGGCCATTACTATCTATGCGAATGAAGACCACCAGTATTATGGGTGTTGACAAATGCAATGGTTATTTCTCTGTCCTTCCTTATTTGAATTTTGACTGTCCTTCAACACAGCTGACTACTTTTTTCTTCTCTTGGCTTTGGTGACCCCACACTCTTCTGATTTCTCCTACCTCACTGCCTGTTCTTTCTCAGTCTTCTTTATGGGACCTCCTTCCTTCACTCGAAATAGGAATGTAGGAATGTACCCAGGATTTGATCTTGTCCACTTTCCAGTTATGGTTACTCTTTATCCTTGGATAATATTGCCTAGTACCTTGGGTTTGGAGTGTCATTTATGTGCTGATGATTCTAAGTTGTATCAAATTACTAACTTGATAGAGCTAGATGGATGGCTAATAGGCATCTCAAACTTGTCATATCCCAAACAGAATTTATTTGAACTCTGTGTGCCACCCACTCTTCCCTGCCTTAGTTAACATCCAGCCAATAGCCACTCAATTCCTCAAGCCATGTCCAGGAGTAATTTTGATTTCATTCTTTCCTGTTTTACGTCATCCGATAGATCATTAAGGGGATCTTAACAGGCTTTTATTTCTGAAATATATCCTAAATTCCTTTACTACCCACCATCCCAAGTTCTATCCTCCTTGTGCAAAAAACCCACAATATCTTGCACAGATGACTTCCATAGCCTTATACATATTTTTACAGCTTCCACAAATGATTCTCCATAAGGCACTTCCCCATCACTCACTGCACACATGGCTTATGGATCATCACATCACATAGACCTTTTCTGACCACTCAGTCAGGAGTGGTCATACAGTTTTATTTCTCTGTGTAGCCATTGCATTTTCTTGTTTATTGTTGGTATTTTTTCTTTTGCTTTTTTATTCTCTCCACTCAGTGTAACCTATTAAAAAAAAACAAAACAGTGATATTGTGTCCCCGTGTCTAAAACAATGTCTAAAGTACAGTAAACACCCAATAAATATATGTTGAGTAAATGAAAGAATGGATGAATAGCAGAAATAAAAGGCAATTTGTATAGGATTGATGGCTATGTCAGAAATATTTGAAACATTAATATTTCAAGACTTTATACTTGAAATGGAGAAAAATAATAATAAAGTGGAAATTTAAGAAAGAGACAAGCTAGGTAAAGCTTTGCTTGTTGGTTTTTAAGAATAGGGAGAAAAAAAGCCTGAATCCATGTGAATTTTATAGGGAAGGAACCAATGAAGCAAGAGTTTAAGATAATAAAAGGATATAGGATGAAGAATGATCCTAAACAATCAGGAAATACCAGATCAGAGCTGCTGATTTTTACTGAAGGATTAGCCTCAGAAAAGGGAAAACATGGAAGATCCTGCCTTCTTCCCTATTTCCTTCCTTCCATTTCCCTCTCAACCTTTCTTTCCTTCCTCCCTTTTTTATTTCTTTCATTTCTCCTGCTACAATTCCTGTTTTAGTACTACTATAGTATCAGGTGCTGTGAAATATATAGAAGATTTAATTCGAATAAAAACAGAAAGCAATTCTGACAATAGACTAGAAGGAAGAGAAATTGCCTTTGTGCCAGGGAAATTAGTAGCAGGATCCCTAATGGGTTTATTATAGCTACTCTATTAGTCACAAATAAAGGAAATTGACTCTGGTTGATTTAAACAGAAAATGAGAGGGTTACAATTGCAGGGGGGTTCTCACAGAGCCTTCAAGAAGGCCAGATACCGGTTAAGGCAAGAGCCAAGCAAGACAGAGCCAAGACAACCCGGGTATCACCTGTCATCAACTTCTGCTTCTGCAACTGGCACCACTCTGCTTTTCCTTTTGTTGCTGGGCTGCAGTACTTGTGACTCCTGTCACCACAGCACTGGGCTCTGCACTCTACTGCAGGGACCATCAGAAATCCTTCACTCCCTCAGGAATCAAACGGGGTCACGCTCAGGTCACATAGGACTCAAAGGGGAAAAGAATCTTAAGCCTTTCTTGCTTCTATATGGGGGAGTGGATCTGCCTCTTTTCTTTGGATTTCCACACAGATGATTATGGACCCTGGTCATCCCAAAAGTCAAATACTCCTTAGAAGTAGTTCCAGAAGAGGGACCTTGTATGGTGTGAGGGCAGAAGTGACTCTGGCTTCCTGGGCTCTTGTTCATAGCTTTTCCTGAATCACTATGTGACTTTGTATAAATTATCCTTACTCTCCAGGCCATTGTTCAGCTCTCTATAAAATGTGAGTGCTGTTTCCACATGTTTGCTAGCCCTTTCCAGTGCTAAGATTTTGAGATAGCTTCTTTTTTTTTTTTTTAATTTAATTTTATTTTTTTTTAATTTTTTTTCAACGTTTATTTATTTTTGGGACAGAGAGAGACAGAGCATGAACGGGGGAGGGGCAGAGAGAGAGGGAGACACAGAACCGGAAACAGGCTCCAGGCTCCGAGCCATCAGCCCAGAGCCCGATGCGGGGCTCGAACTCACGGACCGCGAGATCATGACCTGGCTGAAGTCGGACACTTAACCGACTGCGCCACCCAGGCGCCCTTGAGATAGCTTCTTAAAGCTGGAGAAATACAACAGTAAAACAAGTCATACTCAAGTTTGCAGCATTTTATCACTTAAGACCCTTCTTGGCAGGCCCTTGGGGGGGTAACATAGAACGGAATATCTTTATTGGGTATTATAAAGGTAGAAGAATACAAATGAGAAATGGTAAAGGTCGGGCAGATATACACCTATCAGATGAACTGAAGTGGGACTCAGAGACACAAGGTGCCAACACTGTGGTTACATTTATTCTCCCGAAGAAGGAGGTGAAAAAATGCCAGGGGAACCAAATTTCCTTCTTACATAGTTCAATAGAAACAGGAAAAATAACACAATATAACAGGCAGGATATGTCAAGCCAACACAAAACTCAGCTGGAGGTAACAGGCTAAATACAATTCAGGTTTCTGTTCCACAGAGATGTCTCAGAGCCTGAAGTTCAGCTAAGACGCGCACAGACTACGAATGATTCAAGACTCATCCTTGCGACATGATCATCAAAGGCCACAGAGGAAAGCATCAAGAACACTGAAAGTTCAAATTGCCCCGTATGTTTTTCATAAAGTGAAGTAGAAGACAGTGCACTAGAATTATCTTTAGGTCTTTGGTGGTTTAATAAATACACTGGAGAAGTAAATTAAGTCAAACCTGAAAGGCAAAAGAAGACACCTCAACATTGTATTTGTTCATAGTACCCAAGAATGTGATCACTCATTCTGGCTGACAGACAAGGTAGGTAAATTCAAACTGCAACTTTGAATTTATCTGAGATCTTATTGATATTTTCCAACATAGCAGATGCTGGTATCTAAGGGGAGAATCTCTTTCTCCTTACAGCAATTATTTGGAGTAAGGTACTCAGTTTAAGAATTGATGAAATGTAAAAGAGACAACCAGTTAGTGATGTACCAGGAGATGATCTTTTAGAAAAGCAGCTACAACCTCAGTTTTCTTACAAAATACTTGATTTATAGCTTGACAAGAATGCTTTCCTTTAGATGAAGAGTAAGAAAAATCTGAATAAATTCAGAGAGATAGGTATTTCCTGTAGGCATTTTCTTGGCCTCTATCTTTTCTTTCTTTTCATAATTGGGGAGTTTTTACTCATGAATACTTTCTGCAAAACCAAATTCTAACAGCAAGCAAGAAAGTGTTTGTTTGTTTTGTTTTATAAAACAGTATTCTATGATTGCACTAAGGCAACCAAGGCTTTGGGAAATATTCTGTTATTCAAGAGAACAGAGAGAGTAAAAATAAAGTGATAAATAGATAGATGCTTTCATGGCCCATGGACCTTCCTGTTAGGGATTCAAACTTGAACACAACCACATGCATCCTTCAATCATCACAGTCTAGTGGAAGAGAGCGATGAGTTTCCAAAAATCATGCAGGAGCACTGTGAAGGAGTTTCCCTAGGGAAGGTGCCAGGATACTACCATGGGAGGGGGACCCACCAAAGAGGAAGCAGTCAACATGATCTTCCTAGAGGAGGTTACTCCTCTAGGGGAGTTTGACTTTCACATTGCAATGCAAAAAGAGACTAATGTTTCCCATTTCATTATCTGTATTCAGGCATCAGCAGCTCTTACAGTTCTGGTCCCTGCCTATCTTCCCAGTCACGTGGCTTGCGACTGCTCACTCATAGCCTACACCCCAGTCTCTCCTAACCCAGCACACACCCTCACATCTCTTTACCTTTGCATATACCAGGCGTCTAACCTTGAATTCATCCCACCCTCCATTGACCTGTGTCCCTCCTAGGGCTATAAGCACCCCAGGACCAAAATCGGCTACATCATTAGCTCACGTTGCAGTATGATGTACACCACAGGTGTACTTGTGGAAGACCAGGAAAGATGAAAAGGGCAGTGTGGACAGTGGGTAAAACCAGGAGCTCTGGAGGCATACTGGTGAGTTTTGATTCTTATATCTTCCACTAACTCTCTGGATAATATTGAGCAAGTTATATAACCTCTTCGTGACTCAACTTCTGAATTTAAGATAGGATTTGCATGAGGATTAAATGAGATAATACATGTAAGTCTCTTAGAACAGTGTCTGAAAGATGCCAACCATAACTGTTAGGTATTTATAACTAAAAAGTTCTTGGATGGATATTTGTGGCAGAGACAGTATTTATTCTCAAATATTGCATTTGCTTTTTAAATTTCCCACTACCTTTACAGTTAGACAAGGACATACAATGAATTCTAAGAAACAGGCTATCATGAAAGAGCTAGTAGTGGATTCTCCAAGCTCTCTGGTCTCTTGCCACAGAGACCACAAGGCATATGTTAAAACAGAAGAGCCTTGGGACTCAAGCAGCCTGAATGAATGCTGTGTTTTCTAACAGTTGAGACTTTAGGGTTATTGTGACTGCAGCATAAAGCCACCTATCCTGACTAATTCAGGATCACCCTAAAGTCATGCTAAAGAGATGACGGCCCACTTTATAGACTTACACTTCCTTTGATAAAAAAAAGTGAATAGGTGCAAATAGCATAAGCAGCACTGCTACAAAGACTGAAGATATAAAATAGGAGATTGTAAAAAAGAGGCTGTTCATAGGGATGGAGAAACAGGAAAGAGAGAAAAGAATGCTGACTATTCAATCTTGGTTTAGGTGTGGTTGGGATCAGTAATAAATTTCTTAAGATAAAAAAAAAACAAATAATAATCGCAGTGCTATCACATGCTTTTATTTGGGATGTGTTTTGTTTTGTTTTTTTTCCTATCAGTAAGACTAAAAAAATCTTTTTCTAAAAGAATTTAGAAAAATGAAATCTGACTTTCACTATTAGATTAAATTAGTAAAAAGATATAAAACAAATAATTGCATTTATTTTTAAAGATATTTTCTTAATGTTTATTTTATTTTTGAGAGACAGAGAGCAGGGGAAGGGCAGAGAAAGAGGGAGACAAAGAATCCCAAGCAGGCTCTGCACTGGCAGCAGAGAGCCCGATGCAGGGCTTGAACTCATGATCATAACCTGAGCTGAAGTCAGACACCTAATCTACTAGGCCACCCAGGCAGGCACCCCAATAACTGCATTTCTTAAACCTTATTCTGGAAATGGGTAGATTTTTGTGAACATAGGTGGGAGTGGGCCACATATTCCTTTGAAAATATCATTAAAAAAATATGGACTTTTCCCATAGGGAAAAATGAAGGTGCCCAAATAAACACAGTTTCCAGGGCTCTTGGACCTAGAGTGACAAAACCTTTGGCTGTGGGTTTCTCTTTCAGATCCTAATTTGAACTATCCAGAAATATCTTGAGAGAAATTCCTTAACAATTTTAATGTATCAGCTGGGCTACCGTTAATAACAGTATGAGCTTCATGGGGAGCGTAGACACCATGAACACTTAAATTAGTATGGGACACCTGGGTGGCTCAGTGGGTTGGGCATCTGACTTCGGCTCAGGTCACGATCTTAAGGGAGTTTGAGCCCCGCGTCAGGCTCTGTGCTGACAGCTCAGAGACTGGAGCCTGCTTCAGATTCTGTGTCTCCCTCTCTCTTTGCCCCTTCCCCGATCACACTCTGTCTCTGTCTCTCTCAAAAATAAATAAACACTAAAAAAAATTTTTTTTTATTTGTACAAATGTTGTGGAGGGCAAATAGTCGATATTCCTCAGATTGAAAAATGGTACCGTCTTTGAGGCAGCAGGTCTATGGATAGGAAGTATCTCTACAGATACACTTGCAAAATTATGCCACGGTATATGTTCAAGGATCTTCATTATAGTTTTGTTTCTTATAGCAAAAATACCGGGAAATAATGACCACTGACCAGACACTGGCTAAATTCGTTATAGCACATTCATAGAATATTACTCTGCAGCCACTAAATAAAATGAGGTTATTGATATGTATGCAGTGACATGCGAAGATGATCCATTTAGTTCAATAAAGAAACATAACTGTATATATTAAATGGTCTTGTTAGACAATTTTTTATATGAATGTGTGTGTGTTATATGTGTGTGCGTGTGTGAGTGTTCTGAAAGAATATGTAGGAAACCATTAAAAGTAGTTACCTTTGATGAGATATATGTCCATACATGACACAGAGGAACATTTAATAAATATGTTTGCATTTATTTATTTATTTAGAGTGAACAAGTAGGGGAGAGGGGCAGACAGAGAAAGAGAGAGAGAAATTCTTAAGCAGGCTTTCCACTCAGTGCCTCAGTGTGTAACCTAACTCGGGGCTCAATCCCATGACCCTGGGATCCTGACCTGAGCCAAAATGAAGAGTTGGACACTCTACCTACAAACCAACCCAGGTGCCCCAATATATTTGCATTTATGTACTATTTACTGAGCTCACAATTCCTCCTTGCTCAACACATTTTTCAATGCTTTGGAAATATAAAAGAATGTGGAAGACAGTTATTACCACTGACTTTTAATTATGCTGTCAATAAGAAAAACAGATATTTGAAATAGCTAGAGAAAATGTAAAAGACAGTACACGAGCAAGTACAATTTAAAATGCTAAAAATACTGAATACTAAGTGCTAAACAATGTGTTATTAGCCTTGGGAGAAACTGTTTTATCAAACAAAATACTCTCACCTAAGGCAAATGTGTGTGTGTGTGTGTGTGTGTGTGTGTGTACTTTGAAAAGAACAAACAAACATGTAAATTATACAATTCACATAGGAAGAACTCAGGAAAGCACAACTTGTAATTCCAAAGGGCTGAACACACACATACGCAGATACACACACACACACACACACACACACACACACACACTCACCCCTTACGAGGATATTACAAACTTCTTCCCCATAATTTTGGTTATTGAGTGTAGAACAAACACTGAAGATACAACTTGTTTACCAGCATCAAATAAGAAAAGAGCACATTCAATTCATATACTGTGTGGTATTTCTCTAGTTGTTTCTAGATGTGTACAATAAGTTCTTACATGACTTCGACGTCTCAGATACCAGCAGCTATATTTGGCAATGTTGGCAGCTTTATTAAGATAGCTGTTAGTGATGCTAAGAAAGTACACTCGTTTTCAACTGAGCCTGACAACATTTGATACACAGCCCATGTTGACAACTGCACCAGCTGGATCGTTCTGAATTCTTACAGCAGACAAGTCTGTCAAAAAAAAGTCAGCTGGTCTGTGTGTGTACCTACACAATCACAGGCGTGACTGATATTTTTTTCAGTGATGCTAGGTTCATATCTTTCTGGGAGTTAATCCTGATATTTATAGTGGACTTAAAAAGAAATGCTGGCCAAAACATCCTAAAATTCAGTAATATTTCTATGAAGAAATGTGCAGGCAGTTAAATTATTAGAAAATCTACAATAAAGAGCTATTTTAAGTAAGAGCATTTTGGTTCAAAAACCACTCACTTTTATATGTTGACTAACTGTGATAAATGTGGTACTTGTTTTGTGTTGTTCTAAAATGATTCCAAAATTTCCTTAGTAAATAAAGTAGCATTGATGAGGTCTGTGGGTTGGAAGTTACAGGCACAGAATTGAGAAAATACAGTGGCAGCAGTTTGGGACCAGGATTAGCCTCCAATTTTCCCTGCTATTGACAGAAGATGGGGATACTGGAAAGATCCAGACATAGGTTCACGTTTGCATATTGAGAGTAGTATTGGCTATGACCAAACAGTACCACCTCCATAAAATTCTTCTCCATGGGTTCATTTGCTGGACTAATTTGAGTATAAATTTGTCTGGGAGGTGAGGACAGAATCAAGGGTACTTTTTCTTACATGTGAGTGATTTTTCGGACTGCTTACCTGTGATTGAGTTGACACCTTTCTGTATTTCATCACTTGCCCAGAAAGTCTGAGAGAGAACCTGTGACAGTTGAGCCATATGCATTAGGAGTGCCTTAATTACACCATGAATCAAGCCAGTCTTACCTCTCCCTTCTAAATTCTAAAAATCTCTTATTTAATAGTATTCATTTCTTCCATTTGCCTTAGAAAGTAAAGAAATACAATGTAGGTTATTAATTTAGATGATGTAGAATATCTCAGAGTTTCCAAAAATTTATTGCCTATTTAGAAAAATGACTACTATACTTACCTGGAACAGCTGTGACCAAAAAAAAAAAAAAAAAGGATTTAAAACAAAACAAAACAAAATATTATGCTATGCTATTTAAAATGCTCTGATTCCAAATGATAGTCCTTTCCTAGGATAAAGGGGAAGATCTTCAGAAAGTACACAGATAAGCAAATCAGTGAACCTCAGATTGCCTGTGGTGCAAGCAGAAGTATGCATTGTCACTTCACAGAAAGACAGCTCTTTGTTCCTGCACCTGGAGACATCTATTAATAGGAGTCACCTAGACGTTGGTTATACATAATTTAAAAATAGGAATACAAATTACTGGGCTAGGGAGGTCTCCCACAGAAATCAGCAGGTGATACAAGAGAAGAAGAGTTTTCTTAAATACAAATTCTTAGTGCCTATCCAGTGGAGAGTAAAATTGACACGATTCAAGGATTAATTAAGCCATTCCTAAAGTTCTTTTGTAGTTGCTAAACACAGAAAAAAATCAGCAGAATCAGACAAACGCTCTGAGAAATAGAATTGTCTCATGCTAACTCATCTCTCTCACTTAACATCCAGCAGCCTCCTTGCAGCTGCCAAACATGTACTCTGAATAACAGATTCTATTCTAAGTAAAGGATTGTGTTTTCCCTAAGTAGCTCAAAATATATTAGCGATATTTAAAAAAAAATATTGGATTTCTCAAATTTAATACATATGGGTACCCTCAGCTTTTGAGTGGGGTGAGAATATCAATAAGATTCTGGAGCTTGTTCTAAGTTTCATTGAGGTCTGCATTCAGATATTACCCACAGGTACTGACAGATACTACAGTGTAAGCCTTTTGTATAGCCTCATGAGGGAATGAAATCTCACCTTAAGCTAAGCTAAGAGCAAGATGCCTCAGAATTCAAAAAAGTATCAAGAGGCAGGTATGGTATTGATTCCATGAGATAGTATGAAACCAGACAATAATAACGATATCAATAGTAACAACAATCAAATGTATTTATTATACATTTTTATAATTTTATATGTATCATCTCACTTATCCTGATAACACTCTTAGGAATTATGTGATATTATATTTATTATTATCATCATTATTATTTCATCTACTTCACAAGTAAGGAAACTGTGACTTTACACATATTAAGAAAATTGCCTAGAGCCACTTTGCATTTAAATGGCAGTGCCCAGGCTCTCAACAACTGTGCTGCCCTGAGCTACCCACCTGCTCAAGGGAACTTTTCAAAGAGGCAAGAGACACCAAGAACCTGACTGACATCCCATAGTAGGGTCTATGGCAGAGAGACTAAGCCAAGAGCTATCAATAGTAAAAATTCTCTGATGATGGGAGCAATTGCTATTATGAAACCTGCAAAAAGCATCACTGAGAGATGATGCTAGTTACAAAGCCCCTAGACATTTGCTACTCAAAGTGTAGTCTCTAGACCAGCAATACTAATGCTTGTTATAAGTGTGGAATCTCAGGGCTCAGCCCATTCCTGCTGAATCTGCATTATAACAGATCTTCTGAATCTGCATAAGATCTCCAGATAATTCATATACAAAGTAAAGCTTGAGAAGCACTGCCAACCTATCACCCATAAAATACTGTGGGGTGCCACCTGAAATAGAATGTTACAGCTTTACTTCCAATTTAACAAGATGAACTGGGGGAACGAATTGGCTATACGGGGATTTATTATTTATAGAAAGGTAATTACATTAGTATTAAGATAGGACATTCAATTTAGGGACACATCAGACAGCACCATTCTCTATGATAGGAATTTATAAGACTGCTTGTGTACTGCCTGTGTGGAATTAGCTGCCAATCCCTGAGGTTCAATTCTGTCTACTGAAAATCTTGTCTGAGGGAGCTGACACCCTCGTGCTGCTTTAAGATGTTAGAGGTAAGATAAAGACGCCTCTCTATGTGTCATCATGAATCAGCATCCTAAAATGTCATCGATGAAAAATAATCTACTAACTTGGAAATTGTAGGTTGACATGTGGGACGGATAATGCTATAATAACAAATGCAAACGGAAAGTTGATAGTCCCCATGGAGTCTAGAAAAGTGATAGCTAGTAAGAATCAGTCATTGTTTCTATAGCACGATCCAGAAGAGAAGGTGTCATCACCATTCGCCAGAAATATTCCCTCCATTGGACAACTATATCTATTTAGAACAGACAATGTCTTACCAAACCTCTAGGGCTTAATGAATGGCTGCTTAAAGCAACTTTACTACCTATGTTCCGATCCCAAATTCAGCTAGCCAAATTTTCTTATTTTAATTCACCTTCTCAGGTCAGTTTCCCAACCTAAGATGTATTTACCAGATGGTATGTAAATCCAGTCTTTGTTAATAAATTATTTAAACGGCTTTCTGTTGCAAATCTCTTTGGGCAAATTTAGGTGGTGTTAATCTCTTTCACGCTAACCTAAAGATTTGGGAATTGCTAAAATAAGACACTAGACCTTGGATGAGGAGTGGCTGTGATCAAGTTTCAACATTATAAAAGAGCTGACCTAAAATAATCAACATTAACTGTTTAACCAATTCAACTATTTTTTGGCTAGTAATAGCATAGAACTGAATTGCTAATTACTGCACTTGATTTGTGCCATCTTTAGGAAAGAAAATATGATGTGCACACTCCAGGTAAAACTGCACTTCCTCTGCTTCCACCCTGCCCTTGGCAACAGTGGGGAGGGAGGTGGGTGCTCCAGATGTCGCGGGGGAAGTCATTTTCCCTACTGTTTCTATGGTGCAATATGGAAATCTTTGTGCTCTGGGATTGAAAAGAGTCAACACAATTACTGGTTCTCCAGATGAGACTATCCCCACCACTGACCTCCATACCACCATTAGAAGGTTGGAAAGGGATGGCCTTTCCAACCCACTGAGCTGTGGAGGTGGAGTAGATGTCCTCTCTGCTGTTGTCCTGGTTTGCCTGGGACCTAAGAGTTTCCTCGGACTTGGGATTTTCAGTGTTAAAACCAGGAAAGTCCCATGCAAACTTGGAAGAGTTGACCAACTCTTGACCATCTCCCTGCCACTTTTCGACCATTCTCTATTCTTCATATAGGCTACCGGCTTTCTCATGTCATCCTGGAATATTACTGGTAACCCATTCTTGATACAGGTAACTATACCAGTGATTATCAAACTATCGAACTATCAAACTGGCCCTGGGGAAGGGCCAGTCTTTTTTTTTTTTCCTTCCAGATCTATTTCAGGTCAATAAATACAATAAAAATTAAATTACAGACAATGAAATAAAATGGGCATAAAACAAACATAAGTTCAATTTTTTATTATTCTTAGATTTAATGGATATTTAAAACAAGGCTATCACTTTGCTAAGAAAGTGTGTAAATGGCTACCCTCAATTTCTGCTCTTATCTCACTATGGATGAGTAACAAGTTATGGACAACGTTAGGAGGAACACTTTGTCACATAACCTCAGATTGTTCTTCCTCATTCTTTAAAGACTTTACCCACTGGTTCACTGTTATTTTCTCCAAAATTGCTTCTGTCATCATTCTTGGTGATTTTAATATCCATTTGGGTGATTTTTCCCAATAACCTGGACTCTCAGATATTTGACCTTTAATAATCCTGTTCTTGATCTTCGTGAGACTTCCAAGTCTGTGGACGTATTCTAAAACTTGTCATTACCAATCTAATTATCCCAGTCTCTGACTACTGGGAAAGTCTAGGCAAACCAGGATGAGTTGATTATCTTACCTCACTGCCATATTTGCCTCATCTACAGTGAGGTAAGAGCAGAAACTGGAAGTAACCATTTACTTACATGCTTTTTTTTTTTTTTTAGCAAATCAATATGTTTGTTTTTCATATTCATTAAATCTAATAATAATAAATTGAATTTATGTTTTATGCCCTTTTTCAGGTCACTCACTCCCTCTACTACCTTTACAAAAACACATTTTTCGACCCCACTGAGATCTTCAATCCACTAATTCTACCACATTTGAAATTTTCGTTACATTTTATTTTTACTATGAAATAAAGAGAATCAGGTTCTCACTTCTGAAAATAAAACTTGAATTTTTAAAACAAAATCTACTATCAGTTTTGAGATGATTCTATCATTACAAAAGTGAAACTTTCTGCCTGTGACATACTATATTCTCCACTTATTTCAGTTTTACAAATTCTTGATATACTACATATTTATTTAGTTATTTTGATTGACTGACTTTATCCACTAGAGTGTGACATCAGTGAAGTCAAGTATTTTCATGTTTTGTTCACTGTTGTATATACGGCACCTAAAATTATGTGTCTGACACAAAATAATCCTTTAATAATATTTAATCTTTACATTCATTCACCCATTTGCCTAAACAAATTTATATGCAAAGAATTCTAACAGAAGTCTGTTTTTCAAAACAGAATCTGCTTTTAAAGACTTCATATATTTGGCCGACAACTGTTTAAGCCAACAATTATAATGCAAAGTGTAATATGAAATAGGTTTATACACAGTGATTTATGGGGACACTGAGCAAATGTATACAATTCAGTCTGGGGCTAGAGTAGCTTTGAGGAAGTCATGCTGCTTAGATCATAGTTATTCAAGGGAAGGGAGAGATGACTGAGGGTGTATTCAAAGTACAGAGGCAGAAACATTAGGGAGCCTGACTGGGTGTTTATGGGCTATGAAATGTGAATTAGGGAGAGGCAGAAATGAGGATTGGAGGACACTGGTGCAAGTTTAGGAAACCTAGACTTTTTTCCTTCTCTTTTATGTTTGTTACAGGAAATCACTGAGGAGTTTTACATATGGAAGTGAAATATACAGATTCATACCTTAGTAAAGGATGAAACTGAGCATGTTGTAGCCTAGGGAATACACGATAACAAGTTTGAAATTGGGCATGATTTATAGCAACAGAGAAGATAGAAAAATTTGAATGTTCTTGCTATTTAGGAAGCATTAATGAGAGCACTGACAGATGCCCGGATTTGGGAAAAAAGGGTAAAGAGTGAAGTTAATGATGACCATTAGCTAAAAGCAATCAGTCCTGTGACCAGGTCAAATTAAAAATTAACCAAAAAGTAGCTTTCCTGTATAGAAACAAAAGCCTTTCCAAATGACAAGAAAGTACAAAAAAACTTAGGAAGAACCTAGCAGGAAATTTGCAGGATATATGTAAACACAATTTAAATTTGTATTAAGACATGAAAGAGGGGCCCCTGGGTGGTTCAGTCAGTTAAGTGTCCAACTCTTGATTTCGGCTCAGATCATGATCTCATGGTTTGTGGGATCGAGCCACCAATCAGGCTCCGGGCTGACAGCATGGAGCCTGCTTGGAATTCTCTCTCTCCCTCCCTCTGCTCCTCCCCAACCCAAGCGTACATGTGCACGTGCTTGCACGCACGCTCTCCCTCTCTCTCTTAAAGTAAATAAATAAACATTAAAAAAAAGACACAAAAATCTTTAATAACCAGTGATGCCTTGTGCTTGCATAGAAATAGTGACATTAATTCATTGTAAATTCAAATATAAATTAAATATATCTAAATCAATTACTATTATGATTCTCATCTCTTCCCCCCTTCCTCATTCTACTTCTTGATTTCAATCTTAAAAGAAAAACTTGATAAAATTTATGTGTATAAATTAATGTGTAAGCATAAGAAGGAAAAGTCAAAGAAGATTTTTTAATGGTAGAGAACTATTCTTGTTAAGTATATACTAAGCTGTGCTAATTAAACCATGAAATAATAGCTTAGGGGTTGACAAATCAATGGAATAGAAAAGAGGACAAAAATAGAACCATGTGTATGGGATATTTAGTACATGATAAATATAGGTTTTCAAAACCCAGTGATGGAAAAACACATTACTCAATAAATTGGATTAAAGTAACCAGTTATATTTTGAGGAAAAAGAACTGGGCTGATTCACTGTCAACAAAATTTAAAAACTAAACAATAGGGGCGCCTGGGTGGCTCAGTCTGTTGAGTGTCCAACTTCAGGTCAGGTCACGATGTCGTGGTCCGTGAGTTCGTGCCCCGCATCAGGCTCTGGGCTGATGGCTCAGAGCCTGGAGCTTGCTTCCGATTCTGTGTCTCCCTCTCTCTCTGCCCCTCCCCCGTTCATGCTCTGTCTCTCTCTGTCTTAAAAATAAATAAATGTTAAAAAAATTTTTTAAAAATTAAAAAATTAAAAAAATAAAAACTAAACAATAAACTCTGAAAAATGTAGTACATATGGCAAAATGTCCTTAATCTATAAATAAGTATTAATGATTTATTTTTTTAAAAAAAAAGCAACTGCATAAAATGGTCAAAAGATTTGAACAGTCAGTTCTCTCTCTCTGCTTTACACACACTTATATAAATGACTAATAATATACATAATAGCTTATCTCACTTAATTATAATGCCAATTAAAACAAAATTTAGCTGTTTTTTTGCAAACTAGACTAGCAAATATCGTAAACATTTATAAAATTCCATGTTATTGAAAGCACGAGGAAATTTGTACTATCATCCCCCTTTGCCAGAAGTTTACAGATGCTTTATACTGATTTTTGTAGGTAAAGTGCAAAATTTCAAAATATAAAATATATATGTCATTTGGAATTTAGTCTGTGATAAGATTTACTCACCCAAGTGCTCCTTAAATGTTCACCGCAATAAAAAAGGGTACTGAATTGCGTGCATACATGGGCTACATACTTCCAGTGCAACACTATGGAGCTATTAATGAAGAGTGAGTTATAGCTATGAGTTTTGTTATAGGAAGATTATGCATAATCATATGTATACATATATACACACATATATATACACACACACATATATATATATATATATACACACTTATTTTATTTATTTTTGAGAGAGAGAGTACAAGCAGGGAAGGGACAGAGAGAGACGGGGACAGAGGATTCAAAGCAGGCTCTGCGCTCATAGCAGTGAGCCAGACGTGGGACTCAAACTCATGAACCATGAGATCATGACCTGAGCCGAAGTGAGATGCTTAACTGACTGAGCAACCCAGATGTCCCATGCATAATTATATTTTTAAGAGAAAGAAACAAGTTAAGATCAGTGTATGTCATCTGATTACATTAAAACATCATATGCACATGCCTTTTTATTTGCATATGCATGCGAATATGTGCTGGAAAAATACACCCCAACTTGCTAACAATAGTTACAGCTAAGGAAAGAAACGAAGACAGCCATGAGTAGAGGAAGGAGATTTTCATTTTTTGTTTTGAACACTTCAAGATCTTCTGCAATGTTCTATAATGGCCATATATTACTTTTAAATAAAGACTACCTTGTGGTGAATTAAATGCTGCAATATTTCACAGTTACTGGATTTACTAGCAATATCAAATTTGGAATAAAATTAGACACATTCCCTCCCCAGTAAGGAATATGTTTCAGTAGACAACTGAGCAGACATGTTGCGCAGGCATAGATAAACAGGACCGAGTAAGACAAATATTAACATGGCCTATCCATATGATTGCATAAATATTACCCCCCCCCCCGCCGCCGCCCCCCCCCCCCCCGGCCCTATGACTGACCTGCAGACAAAAAAAACTTGTGTCAGGAATTTTTCTGAAGGCGGTGTTAAGTGATTAACATAACCTGATATTGAATATTTACAGAAAAATCCTTTTACATTCTTGCTCTGGTTTCTTGTTCACCAGGCAAACTTCTTATACGTCTGTCTCCCAAGTACTTCTGCTTGTGTTGTAAATTAATAAATTGATATCCTCATTTATACTTCAGGCTCTGTGAACTTGATTAATGTGAGTCTCAACCTCAGCAATTGACCCACTCTTGGAATGCTGACAAAATCAAATTTCTGAGCATGTGGAACCAATCCTAGGCCCTAGACTCTGGTATCATCTCTCCAAGTCAAGTGCTAACTTTGGAAACCTTACATTGAAATAAAACAGACTTCTGCTGAAAATAGTTCTTCTAACTAAAATGTTCCATTTCTACCAAATTTTACCCACTATTAAAAGCTTGATCCAAATCTTACCTCCTACATAAAAACTTTCATCATTATAACAGGTAACTTGCTTCTTGTAAATGTTTGTAGAACTTGTTTCTCTCATACTCATTGGGCATTTATCACACATTAATTGCACTTTTGTTCATTGACACTGATTATATCCTGTACAAAACTGAGCTACTGGTATATTTTCTATTATCAATGTTACCTGGCATAATCCCTTACACTCAATGTTTCAAATTTGGAATATATTTGTTAATTCAAACTTTCTCAACTGCCCTCTTCTGCTTCAGTGTCTCCTTCTCTGAATTTATTTCCTAGATCACCATTTAAAAAAATGCCTTATTATGTTTCTTAAATTTTATTTTATATTATTAATTTGCATTAAGTGCCTATCTCTTCTTTAGTTCACACGTTTGTTGGTGTTGGCAAACATTTATTAGTACATGTGAAAGAAATGCTTACTGAATGAATCTACATGTGTACGCTCCTTAACCTAACCCTAATGCATTGTGCTGTTAATAAAGTAGATTCCCTCTATATGAGTGTTAAATAAATACATACCCATACAGAATTATAGGAGCTCCTAACAGGAGTTCTATGAATTAAAATGATTCAGGAATTGTTTTAGACAATTATTTTTACATTTACTTTGAAGACAAACAGAAACATGCAAGCCTTATTTAGAGTTAGGTTCACTTTAAAGAGTGGTACCAAGTAGGTGATAAGTTAGCAAAGAGGCCTTCACCCACCAGCTATGCAATAATTGTTTTACTTTTGTGCTCTCTTTCTGCTTCCAGAGCGAAGCAAAATGTTCTGAGTTGATATATTATTTTCATATGTTTGAAAGGCTGCATTAGCTTTTGTTAATTAACTTAATTGCTGTGACTCAAGCAACCCTGGCTTGCCTGAAACATTAGTCAGGTCTGGAATAAAGCAGGGGATGCCTTATGGAAATAATACCTCCTGTAGACTCTGTCTGGTGTTCTCACTTTATTAGTATTTGGTCACCTTGCCTTATGGAGTTTGGCTATCAATGACTACATATTATACAGGTTACAAAAGTAGAAAAGTGATGCACTGAACCTGAATAAATAAATAAAACATTTTTATGGCAAGTGTAGATTAGTTATTTCCAAAATTCCATTTAGGAAATTAGTTCTCATACTCATTGCAACTTACCTTGAGGGTATTAATTATCAGAGCTAGAATGAATCTATAAAAGTTACATTTCCTGTTTATATTTGCATATATGATCTCGGCATCTATCTATCCCTCATTTGGGCTATAAAGTCAATTTGTCTCTCCAGAAAGATTCTTCTATTTCTCAAGTTCAAAAATTGGGTACTGTCTTATCTTATTCTTTGACATTTCTGTCACCATTTTTTTTTTTTTTTCTTTTTAAGGACTTTCCAAACCATTCAGGAATAGTGGCCAAACTTTGGACAATCTATCCTGATACTGCTGTAGCAACTTGTCCTCCCACAAGTCAACATGACAAAGAATTGAGAGGCAGATGGCCATCTGATCTTCCTCAGAGAGGAAGGTTAAGGTGAATGAATTTCACAATATGTGGGATACCAATGTAGTGGTATCCCCCTTGCCTCCCTAATGGCAGCCTGTTACATAAGGCTTTGGGGAAGACAGAAGTGGCTGAAAGAAAAAGGGGGGTAGTGAAGTAAGAGGAGAAAACTATGATAAATAGACAATGCATTCTGGAGCAGTGTATACCATTCAAAGTGGAATTACTGACCCCAAACAAGAGTGCAAACACATTTTCACTCCTCCTCTCCTCTGTATCTACACAGATGTCAGAATGGTGAACTTTACCTAAGGTAGTCTCAGGGAGAGGGAGAAATGAATAGGAAGTGAATAGTAAGGGAAAGGAAATCTGCAAAATAAGAAAGGAAATCTGCAAAAGTATCTCTGATTTTTTTGGCTTTGGAGAAAGCAGCTAATTTGAAAGCCACAGAGTTATTAAAAGGATGGAAGATTTGTCCAAAATTTGATTTTGTCAAAGATTTTGGGTTTGGCTGAGTAGGAAAGATTTTCTCATGAAAAAAATTTACAGTCCAAGTTATAAAGGGAATTAGAAAGTCATAAGTTGTTTCTGGTTTTAGGGCTACCACCTAAGAATGGGTGTGACACCACATCGAAGAGTTTGCTATTCACATCTTACATATTTACTAACATATATGAGCATCTGGGATGATTTGAAGATTCCTGGCTTCTAGGATTTAAAAAGAAATCTCTTCCGCATAAACCCACACCAGTAGGCAAGGCTGTGTACACAGACCATGCCCTGGGCCTCCACTGTTACATCCTTTCTTCACCTACCGGATGTTCTTAAATGTTCTGTAATTCCCACCCTCTCCACACTCTCCAACCAACAGATTTGATCCAGACCTAACAATCTGGTTATCTCACCTCGGGCCAGGGCGGTAGCGGTCTCAGGCTTGCAGGCTGTGTGCTGGGTCCATTATAGCTTAGCTGAGTGTGAGCCATTGAGCGTTGGTACGAGAAACTCAAACACATCCATTTTCTTTCTACATGTCCCTGTGTAAGCATTGGCAGATAGCATAAGTTAATGATTCTAATCCTGCCAAATGAATGAAAGACTACCTGTAAATAAATATTTGAAACTCAGAATGGGTGCCTCAAGTTGTACCAAATAATTTGACTTAGCCTCCCCAGTGAAAGGAATACAGAAGGCCAGTGGCTTGGTTTCATCACAAAGTCAGTTGATACCTTACAGTTCTTTTTAACTTTTCTCTCTTCTGTTTCTTACTTCCAATCTGTCTCCATGTCCCATAAATTCTACCTTCTAAATACTTACATTTATTCATACCTTTAGAATTCTACCACTAGAGATTCATTTCAAATCCTCATCGTTTCTTACATGATTTACTATATTCATCTACCAGAGTATTTTGTTTACTATCCAATCTTTGTTTACCATCAGTCTCTAACACTTCTCAATAAGCTTTGTGAGAGAGAGGAAAGGGGGGACTGGGAGCCATGGGCAGAAAGAGAATGAATGCTTGTTTTGTTCTTTACTTACTTCCATCATGTGCTACATTGTTCGACATGCAGTAAGTAAGCAAAACATATATTTGAAGAAGAAGCATATGACTGAATGAATGAAGGGTTGCATGCATCACGGAAAAAAAGTATTCAGCTTACCATCCTGTAAGCTATAGACATAACAACCCCTCAAAATGTAAATCTAAACATTTCACTTTTTATTTTTTACTCTTTGCCTTAAATATGAAGCCTACCTGATGTGGGATTGAAGAACATCTTTTATGCCAATTTTTACCACCCTTTCACATACCTGGTGTACAGCTCACCCTCAAACATTTGACTGTTCGCCCTTCTCTGAAAACACTATTTTGTTTCTCATTTCTGTATCTTCAAGCACAATATTCTTTTTGTTCAGATTCATCCACAGCAATCTTTAGACATTTACTTCAAGAAGGAAGTTGAACACACTGTTTATCTCAGGCCTACTAAGTCTACTGTGATTTTTGGTTCAATATTGCCCAGCCATTTTGGAAGGTGAGCCCCTCCAAGGTAAGGATAGAGTCTTTGTGTGCCCAGGGTTTTATACACTTCCCTGCTTTTAATTGTCATATAATATATATTTAGTGAACGGGGGAAAATGAATGAACTATGACACACACAACAAAAGGTGCACTGGTGCATTCAGGCTCTTGGACAATGTTCAATTTGGGGTGGACATCCATCATTGGATGGAAGGTATTCTCTTTTCTTTCTGGTACCCAGTTATTTACGTAAGGAAGCTGATAGCTAAGACTTAAGGAAGTTGAAACTTAATATTTGAACCTTGATTTAGATTGGTAAATAAAAATTATAGGTTTCTCCAAAGTTTGGGATAATGTGGTCACATTTTTTCCCCTCAGAAAATAGTATTTACTGCACTCCCTTGTATGTATTTGATTTTTGCATATATTATTCAAAAGTTCTGACAGTTTTAGATGCATATTCAAATTACAAACTAATAATCTGGCTCTACAAGGGTGTAGAACATTTTGACAATTGTAGTATTTTCTCCTTACAACTATATGAAATTTGATCAGTTAATTAACTTCTCAGACCCTCAGTTTCCTTGAATGTGAACCAGTAATAATAACATCTAATTCACAAAGTCAGTGATGATGATGGTGGTGGTGGTGGAGATGGTGATGTTAATGTCAATTATTTAACAATTACCATGTGCAAGTTTCTATGGTAAGCACTTTTGTGACCTATTTAATTCCCAAAACACCTGAATGAAATATTGTCTTCCTTATGAGAGTATAAAAAGATAATTGCCTCAGATTTTATAGTAAGCAAGTGATGGGATTAGTATACAGGTGAGTCAGGTTCCAAAGTTATGTCCTTAACTACTACATTATAGCAAAACTTCTATGACAAAACCTTCCATGCACAATATACCTAACTTCTAGGTAATTGTGCATATTGGGAAGAAAGTATTGATTTTTAAGTAGAAGTCCCTCCTGGGAAGCTAATAAATATGATTCATGAATGGATTGTATAACTGCTTTTATCTCCTCTCCTTGAAGAGGGTTATTATACTGATTTCTTTCTTAATTTACTATGGGGAACTAATATTATATTATTTATTCAGTTCAGATACCACAATAATGTAATACCATAAAATAAATTGAAGTATTCTGAGTAGAAAGCAAGTAATTAACATTACTTCAGCTGTGTTCCACAGAGTGAAGGAGTGTTTCATGACTTAAAAGCTCGTTTGGTTTTTAAACATATTCATCTTCTGAAATGTAGTCGTATTATTAACAAATTTCTCTGCTTTTGTTATTTCTTGAAGCACTTTTAAACTGGTTATTTTTCTACCCATGATAAGGGAAATAGTTATGTAATGTTATTCAAGAATAAGCCTAATATTTCCTTAAGATCTCCCTGAGGTACACTACAAACTTTATCATTTGCAATTTCTTTCAGTTGTATTACTGTTTGTGAATCATCAGCATTAGCATCATCATCATCGTCATCATCATCATCCATCTACCTTGTAATGGGTTTTCATTTTTTTGAAATTGTGTGGATTCCAATTTAGTAGTTGACCCCATATTCCTGAACAAGGAGCTGTGGACAAAACATGCTGCTTCATAATGCAGAATAATCCTTACTCTGTATTTTCTTGAGTCTAAGAGATGGTGTGGGGAAGGAAGTGAAGGGACTAAATGAGAAAGAAAAAGGAGAAGAAGGAAAAGGTAGGAGGAAGTTCTAAACTATGCCAGAAATGCTAATTCCAAACACACGGACATTCTCTACTTTACTATACAACCTAAATCTTATCAACTTTTTTTTAAAGGTAAAGTCTACTGAGTATTTCATTTTGCTGTTTTGCAATTAGTGTGTCAATCAAACCAAATAAAACCGAGAAATAATGAAAACTGTATTCATAATTCCACTTAAGAACTAAAACATTAAAATTATAGCAAATCTTACTATCTCTCCACAATCACATCAGAGCTGATTACACCTGTATATCAGTCAGGATAGGCTAGATAACAAACTATCTCCCAAACCATAGTCATGCAAAATAGCAACAGTTTATGTCTTAACTCAGGGTAAAAGTCCATATAGGCAGACACTCAGGGGCGGAGCCACCATTTTGAACGACAATACCTCCATGCTAGCAAGAAAAGTGAGATTTCTGGGGAGTTTCACACTAACAACTAAATGCTTTACCTGAGTAGAAATATTGCTTCCAACTAACATATTATTGGCTGGAATAAATCACCTGGTTCCCAATAACCCAAAGGCATGAGAAAGTGTAGAGCTACCATGTGCTTAGAAGGCACAGGAACCAGAAATACTGGTGAACAGCAATAATGACCACTTTATCCTGATGTTACTGTTTATCTTTTTTTTTATTAAAAAAAAATTTTTTTTTTATGTTTATTTTTGAGACAGAGAGAGACAGAGCATGAACGAGGGAGGGTCAGAGAGAGGGAGACACAGAATCCGAAGCAGGCTCCAGGCTCCAGCTGTCAGCACAGAGCCCGAAGCGGGGCTCCAACCCACGGACCGCGAGATCATGACCCGAGCCGAAGCCGGCCGCCTAACCGACTGAGCCACACAGGCGCCCCTACTGTTTATCTTTTTAATGCATACATGCATGTGTATTTATCCCCTTTTCCAAATATATTATATGGTTTATAAATTATTAACACTTTATAGAAATTATACTTTACTATTATTCTTCCTGAGACTTGTTTTTCTTTTTGATAATATTTATATTTATGGCATTATCCAAAATGATACATGTCGATTTGTTCATTTTGGTTGCTGCAAATTATTTCATTGTCTAAATCACATTTTTTATTTGTCCAGTTTTCTATTGATGGATACTTCGGATATTTCCTTTTTCCTTGGTCCTTCGCTGCATGCATATAAAGTTAGAATCACCTCGTTAAATTCTACAAAACAAACTATCAGCATTTTTTAAATGTTTATTTATTTTTGAGAGAGACAGAGAGAGAGAGAGAAAGCTTGAATGGGAGAGGTACAGAGAGAGAGGAAGACACAGGATCTGAAGCAGGTTCCAGGCTCTGAGCTGTCAGCACAGAGCCTGACACTGGGCTCAAACTCAGGAACTGTGAAATCATGACCTGAGCTGAAGTCAGATGTTTAACCAAATGAGCCACCCAGATGCCCCAACTTCCAGCATTTTATTGTAATTCAACTGAATTTATAGATTTATTTGGATGAAATAAGTTTCTTAATAATATTGAATTTACTTATCAATAAAAGTAGACATATCTCCTTTTACTTAAAACTTTTTGGAGAATGTGTCTTTTGATTTTATTTAAAAATTTCCTTACACAATAAATATCTTTAAATATCTTTTATTTAATGGTCTTAAATATATTTTGCTATAATTATTCTCAAGTGTATTCTATATGTTATTGCTAGTATTATTTATATTCTGCTTCTGGTTACATTTTCTAATGCTTTGTTATAGATATACAAGAATGATCTTATTTTTTTATATTAACCATATATCCAGGGAGATTGTTGACACGCTTATCAGCTCAAGTAATTCATTTGTAGAGACTTGAATTTCCTACAAAGGTAATCTTACAGGTTTTCAACATGGAATTTCTTTTCTACATTTCTCTCTTTAATACAGTTGTTTTTCTTGTCACACTACATTGCCAAAACCACAAGTACAATATCAGATAGAAGTAATGATAATGGACATTTTAATATTTCTCTAGAATTTTTACTTCTATTGTTTAACCCTTAAATATGATATTTGTTAATAGTTTTTTACAGATATTCCTTATCAGCTTTAGGAAGTTTTTTTCTATTTCAAATGCTTTAAGATTTTTGTTTGTTTTTTATTTTATTTTATTTTATAATTTGTAGTTTGGGTGCTAAGCTGTTATTAAAACTGTAAGCCTTTAACCTAAATTAAGAATTCTCAGGGCAAACTTTCATTTTTACTCCAAGACTTCATCTCAAAAGATAAAAGTCTCTCTGTACTGAATAGCAAATAAAAAAAATCATTTGTCTTTTATTAGAATATGTAACCTTTTTAAAAAAAAAAAAAAACATATGTAGCATGGGAATGTAAGCTGGTGCAGCCACTCTGGAAAACAGTATGGAGGTTCCTCAAAAAACTAAAAACAGAACTACCCTACGATCCAGCAATTGCACTGGTAGGCATTTAACCAAGGGATACAGGTGTGCTGTTTCGAAGGGACTCATGCACCTCCATGTTTATAGCAGCACTATCAACAATAGCCAAAGTATGGAAAGAGCCCAAATGTCCATCGACGGATGAATGGATAAAGAAGATGTGGTATATATATACAATGGAGTATTACTCGGCAATCAAAAAGAATGAAATCTTGCCATTGGCGACTACGTGGATGGAACTGGAGGGTATTATGCTAAGTGAAATTAGTCATTAAGAGAAAGACAAAAATCATATGACTTCACTCATATGAGGACTTTTAATACACAGATGAACATAAGGGAAGGGAAGCAAAAATTATATAAAAACAAGGAGGGGGACAAAACAGAAGAGACTCATAAATATGGAGAACAAACTGAGGGTTACTGGAGGGGTGTGCGAGGGGGAATGGGCTAAATGGGTAAATCACAGAGGCCTAGAAACTTAAAGATGAAAGGGAAGACTTTCATTCCAGAAGCCTCATTGTTTCTCATTTTTTCCTATCCTTTTTCCTGGCTTTATTGATGTATAACTGACAAATGAAAATTGTATATGTTTAAGGTATACAATGTGATATTTTGATATACATATGCATGGTGAAATGATTACTACAGTCAAGTTAATTAACATATCCATCACCTCACATAATTAGCATTTGTGTGTGTGGCGGGAAAACTTAAGATCTACTCTCTTAGCAAATTTCAACTATACAATATAGTATTATCAACTATAGTCACCATACTATCCATTAGATTTCTAGAACATATTTATCCTGCACAACTATAACTTGTCTCCTTTGACTAGCATCCCTTCCATTCCTTCCACTTCCATAAGCAGATTTTTAAAACTGTTTATTTCTAGTTTACCCTTTTATTGAGATAGTTACCATTTGAGAATACAGGCTTTCTGTGTACAACTCATCCCACTCTCTAACTTGAATTAGCCCCAAACTTGTCTCCTGTCTCTTAATTCATGTTAAAACCAAAGCTCCTTTTTACTGAGATTGGCAAGTAATCAACTGAAATATCATTCCCACTTTGTCATGCTTACTTTCTGCTTGCCTTCCATTTTTTCATTTATCTTTATATAGCTATTGCTTTCTTCTGAGCTCTGACATACCTTTAAAAGGTGAATGATATGTTACATTCATAATTTTTCCATGTTTCACAATGGAGTTTAAAAAATGATAGTAAGGTAGTCAATTATTTTTATAAAATAGTCTTTACATAACTCGGATGAGATCAATCATAGTACCAGATAATTTGATTTGGGGATTGATAAGAGAAATGTAGAAGGAAAGGGACAGAAAGAAAGATATGAGTCAGTTCCTATGCTTTGCATTTCTTGGTATTCATCTATTCACCCATTCCTTCATTCATCATTCAGCAAAACTGAAGCTTGGCCATCAAGTGAGAATTTTTAATAAGAATTCTTAGATCAACTGATACCTGATTTTAAAAAAAAACTGTAGGAGTTAATTAGAAAACTCAATGGAAGAAAACAAGGGCAACAAAGAAAATTATAAATAAAAAAAAAAAGCATCTTAGAAGTCTGGAGATTTCAAGGCTAACACCTATATAATTATTTACCTCACAAAACATATCTTCAGTATTTTTAATTTATTGTTTCACTTTATTTCAATTTCAGTAATCATTTATGTTGCTTACCTTATAATACCACTTTAAAAGCTACTGAAATATGTCTCCTTCTCATTTCAGATTTACTACCTCAGAGATTTAGTAGGACGGTTTTTGTTTTTTAAGTATCCTTGTTTTTTTGTTCCCAACTACAATTAACAGATTTTTGTCAGTTCACTTCTTAAAAAAGTATTTTTTTCATTAAAATTTTTTAGCGTTTATTTATCTTTGAGAGACAGAGTATGAGCAGGGGAGGGGCAGAGAGAGAGAGGGAGACACAGAATCTGGAGCAGGCCCCAGGCTCCAAGCTGTCAGCACAGAGCCCGATGTGGGGATCGAACCGGACCACGAGATCATGACCTGAACCAAAGTCAGACACACAACTGACTGAGTCACCCAGGTGCCCCATACTTCTTAAAAGCATTAAAGTATCAATATAGGTTTTAGAACAAGCACTTGCCTTTCAATTCTCTAACTGAATTTACAATTTGGTTATATCTATTTGTATGGTTTCTGATATACTTAGATGGATATGTTTTCCTCAGAGTAAACCTATAGTCAGCCATCCTCACATCAGTTGTACACATGCATGCAGGCTTATATTATGCTAATTTTATCAGGAACTATATTTGTTCTTCATTTGGTAATAGTGTGTCCACCCCAACCAGGGATTTGTTGCAACTCTCAAATGCAAAGCAAATTGGCAGGCTCAGTAAAGGCTTCAAGATTTTGTACTGAATTCATGTCTCAGGGGTTGTACTCTACTTTTGGGCTCCATCTATATAGTAAGGCCCTAAATAATTATTCAAAGAATGTTCCAAGTTTGTTTGGCTTAATCATTATACCAACAGTGTGCAGGAGTTTGGAAAGCAATTTAAAGGTGACAGAAAATGTATTTTCATATTAAAATATTAAAGCCTAAATATTAGTATAAAGCAAACCACAGGAATTACGTTAACAGAGAATGAAGGAAACTTATAAAATTATAATGAAGGGCATAGGAGATGATCTGAATCAATGCAGGGACACATCATGCTCTTGGATGGTATAAATTGATTTTATAAAGATGTCTGTTTTCATAAAATTAATTTGTAAATTTTTCACTGAGATTGTTTTGTGAAATGTGATAAACCTATTATAAAATATACATGGAAGAATAAAGGTACATGAACAACTAACTAAAAATTTAGCAGGAGTGCTTACTAGATGTTGATGCGGAATGTATTCACTAACTCTCCCGGAATTCCCATCTAACACTGACACAAGAAGACACTAGATTCAACACACTTTAAGATGAACTGTATGGACACCTAAGATAAAACTATGAAGTCAAGAAGAGAAAATGTAAAAGAACTTATTTGGGACTCTCACATCTTCTTTCTATTCTCACCCCCTTCTCATTTTGATTCCAATCCTCTTTCTCTTTCTTCTCCTTTAGCCACTGATTTAAAAAGAGAGGTAAAACATTTGCTAACTCCAGTTGCAAAATGTCAAACTTGACTGCATTTTTGATGGGTCAAACACAGGTATTAAGGTGGTCCTGGAGTCAGAAGGAATATATAAATGCCTATGTATTTTGTTTCATCTTAAAATCTAGAATTTGATTTTTTCTTCTAATTATTACATGCGGTTTACATTATACAATGAGGCTAATTGTCTAAAATGAAGTGAAACTAAACCAACCTATTCCCATGAGTTTGAGTACAAATTAAGTGACTCAATCAGGAGAAGAATGAACCCAGTGCCAATATATAAATGATCTTGTGTTTTTTCTGACAGAAGAACATGGTCTCAGGTTGTTTTTCCAGTAGGAGAAAGCTCCTCTTGTTCCCTAAGAGCTGTAGCAGGCTGCAGTCAGAGGGCGCGAACAGAGTGAAGTTAAACTTGTCCTCAAATGAATAAACTTGTGGCCTTGGCCTCATTAGTTGTGTGGAGTGCTCTGAGTTAACAAGTTGTAGCCTAAACAATTCATAATTGTATTCACATACTACAAATACCCTGAGCATCTTTGTGCATAAGGAAATAAATAGTCCTCATCTTTCATGGCTCAATGTCATGTCTAGGAAGGTGCTTACAACTATTCTTTGTGTGGAAGAAAGTCATGGGCTACTGGTCCAAATACCAACCTGCTTTCAGTGTCTTTCTCCCCCTTCAGGACCTGAGCCTTAGTCTACTCGTCTCCTATACTTTTTGGTTACAGAGAGAGCTCAGGCTATTGACTGTCAAAAATTCAGACTCCAACTGAAGTATTTTCCTCATGGTGCAGCTTAAAGCAGTGATGAGTGATGATGGCAGCTTTCCACTGCAACGGCAACGCAACCCAAGCCAGTACTGAAGCTGCAGTCCACCGGGAACTGCTCAGCGGGCACTTGTGGAGGGATCACAGCCTTCAGTCCTGCGCTGGCGATTGTGCAGGCAGTGCTTCAAGCTCTGCTGTTTAAACCACATTTTGCATCCTTTGTATACTTCGTAAGGCATGGAAGAGAAACTAAGTGTGGAAGAAGCAGTTCTGCCAAGAAATCCCAGGGCTCTGCCTAAGTCATCTAACCTATCTGGGTCTCAGATCCTGTAACTATAAAATTAAAGTGTTGGGCTAAGGGGCAATCTGGTGGCTCAGTCGGTTAAGCCTATATCTTCGGCTCAGGCCATGATCTCGCGGTTCGTGGGTTTGAGCCCAGCGTGGGGCTCTGTGCTGACAGCTCGGAGCCTGGAGCCTGTTTCGGATTCTGTCTACCTCTCTCTCTCTCTCTCTGCCCCTCCCTCGCTTGTGCTCTCTCTCCCTCTCTCAAAAATCAATAAATAAATTTAAAGAAAAAAATAAAGAAAGCATTGGGCTAAGTGACCTTGAAGTTGCCTTTAAACTCTGAGAATCACCTGCATAGTGATTCAGGTTATTAATCAGTAATATCTTCCCAAGTAGTTAGCCATGGTGGCAGAAATACCACCATTAGAGCAAAATTCCTTCTGATGGGATTGCATATATAGTGGTTTCTGATTAAAATGTAAATCTCCATAGAAGTACTAATCTATCGTTAGCTATTAACAATTGATTACATCAATTTTCAAGTGTTGGGACAAACCAGCTACATCTTGAAGTGAGCAAATGAAGGAGGGAAGATCTAGAACATGGTAAATCTGACTGGTGAAGAAAAGATCAGATGCAGCTTTGCAGGGAGAACTGTCAGACAGGGGGCAGTTTACATGGATCTTAGGGAATCCCAGGGAAAGGAGCACCATGATGAGGAAAGATGGATGGTAAAACTCGAAGTCGGAGGGTGCTCAGGTGTATTTGACACTGGGGCCCAGAATCAATATGCCCCATAAATGGGGTAAGTAGATAGAAAGCATAACAAAGTTCACTGTCTAAAACCCAGAATATTTTTTTATTCTAATTCAAGGTCTTACAGAGCATGCTCTAGATATATTCCAATCCTTAATATTAAGTTATTAAGATAAAATCAAGGCAAGTTTCTTGGTGTAAGATTAAGGCTATATTTCAATGTTTATTTCATAAAGAAACCATCAGAGCTTAATCTCAACATGCCTAAAGGAGATTTACTTCTAATTTTTGAATCAGAGAATATAATGGAAAGTTTTAAATAGCCGTGCCCACCAGACATTAAGGCCAAGTGGTTTTTTAAATCTGGTTTTACTTTTTTCCATTAAAGCGTTCTTGTGGAAACTACAGCGCATACACAGGTAGCTCAAGCTCAAGTTTGGGTTCATGTTTCCTGGAACTAATACGCTATGGAGATTGGAAGGTTTTATTCTCAAAAAGTTTTTGGAGTATTTCAGTAAGTTCTTTAATTTTCTTTGCATAAATAAACTAAGTGGAATTTCTTCAAATGAAGTGTTATATCAAAAAAGAAAGTGACCCAATACAAGTTAACACTTATTTCATATCTGTATCGCCTTAACCAATCATAGAGTGTTCTATGGTCTAATCAATTTGGAACGTACAAATCCAGGCTTACCATTAACAGCTTGGCTGGAAATCACTAAGTGCTCTATAGAATATGTAAGCTGGGAAGTGACAGTTTCCAAGTTACATAAAGACCCCCTGGTATCCAATGATGGGAATAAAACATCGAGTTTATGCATTTGGAATGCAGTGTAAACATGACAGAAAATTATAAGGTTACTCCAGAACTTTTGTCTGCTTCCCGTTTTCAATGACTCCAAATCTTGGTTCCCTTCCAAGATTATTTCCCTGGGTTTCAGGCTTGCTTATCTCAACATCTCCATGAGACTCTAAAAGACATTTTAAATAAGGCAGTTCTTGCTCTGCTTGGTCCCATTATCCACAAATTTTAGTCACCAGTGTAGTTATATTACATCAGTCTTCCAAAAACACAGTTCAAATTCCAGTTACCACAGCACATTAACTCTAAGTAACTGCATAAAAATACAGCCTTAACCGCTACGTTGTTAGTTCCCAAATTGCTACATAAATAACAGATACATTTTATCATCAGTGATCAATCATGTCCCTTCTCTCAAAGTCTGCTGGTGACTGGGTGCTGCGTTTTTGTTATTCAGTTAATTCAGTGTATCTGCACAGACAGCAAAGCATGTAGTTGTGTTACCTCCTTGTCTCCCAGTAATAAATCCACCTTATATTTTACAAAACGGGACAATCGAGAGAGGATATTGGCTAACAAAGAAGAAAGTGCAGCAATGAAACAAAAAGTGATAGCTGATAACATTAGAAGTGAAATTAGAACAGAACGAACATGAAGTTATAGAACAAAGAGCTGATCTTGTGAATGTTAACATTATCCCCTTTTGAGACACTCTAGATATGCAGCCAGAGGAGCTTACTGAAGGCAAATGTACTGACATAAATGAGGAAAGTGGTTGTAATGGGAAAGGTGAACATGTCCCAGAGGAAATGATGCCAGTGAAGAAAGTCACATTAAAAAGCTTCCAGAAATTTCACAACATTGGAAGCTCAAAGGATTCAAACTTGGAAAGATTTATGACGATTTTCCAAGTCACAGAAAGATGCTTGCTCCATATTGTAAGCTATATGAGAAGGAAAAAGCAAGCACTGTTCAAAGTTTCTTTTCCATAGGAAATAAACATCTTAATTTTCAGCGTTTCTAATGTTTTAAATTATAGTATCTTGAATACTATTTTTTGCTTTTTCATTTCCCTATATGTTTATAGAGTAAGAGAGCTTTTAAATGCTTACATGGTCAGTTTGTAGTCCCACATTACCACAGGAAGAGAGGACACTGTATATAACAGTTCCAAAACTGAACTCCTGGGTTTCTCTGGAAAACTTGCTCTACCTGCAGTGATTCCCATCTTAGCTCATGACAACTGTGTCCTTCCCTGCTTCTTAGATCCAGAGCCATGGAGCCATCCTTGACTCCTCTCTTCTTTTCATACTTCAGATCCAACATGTCAGCAATTCCTGTCGGCTTTACCAGCAAAATGCATACAGAATCAGATCTCTCTTGATTTCCTCTACTGCTACCACCTTGATCCTGTCGCCATCATCTCCATCCCTCACATTAATTATTCTAAGAATCTCAACTGAGCTCACAAGTTGCACTCTTGCTACTTGCCTCCAGAGTCTCTTCTCAAACCAGCAGCCAAAGTGACTTAGATGAAACAGAAATCAGATCCTGTGAGTTTTCCTAAGAACCAACCAGTGGCTTTCCAGTTCACTCATAGTAAAAATCAAAGTCTGTCTAAAGACCTATAAGGTCTGAAATAATGTGCACCCCTCCCCCACCCCAGACTTTACCCCTGCCATGTTTCTTCTCTGATCACATTCCTTACCTTCTTCTTGCTGCCCTGCACCAGTCACACTAGCCTCTAAGTTGTCTCTGAAACAGGGTCTTGCCTTAGGACTTCACACCCGTTGTTATTTCTGTCTATAATATGATCCCCCAGAGATTTCCCTCATCACCTTCAAATTGTCGCTAAAATGACATTTTCTCAGTAAAGCTGCCCTAACTACCCTAATTAAAACTGTAAATCTCCACCCTTGCCTAATTCTAATTTACATTTCCCCCCAAAGCATCTATCACCTTCTAACATACTGTAAATATCCCTTTTATTACCAGTCTTCCCTTCCATTTTCCCCAATAGAATGGAAGCTCCACAAAGGCAGAGATTTTTGTTATTTTCACTCATGTATTCCCAAGTCCTTAAACGTGGCAGGCACAAACTTGGCACTCAATAAACATTTGCTGAGTAAATAAATGTAATGAATGATGCACAAAAATATAAGGTGTCTCTATACTGTTAAGAAGAAAGAAAGAAAGAAAGAAAGAAAGAAAGAAAGAAAGAAAGGAAGGGAGGATGGGAACAGCAGGATAGATATGCATTCCAACAACTTTTTCTTCATAACCCAGCTCAAGAGGTGTCGAGAAATGTTGCTTAGGGCTTTGAAAGTAGAGACTCCAAGGCAGGCAGGTGGGGACAAGTGTTTCAACAGCAGAAGATTGATAATCAAGAGATACAGCTCTCTCAGATTATCCCGAGAGAAGAAGAGTCTTCCCAAGGAGCTAAGGGTATGGACTATGTGCTTACTGAAGGTGCAGAGAACGAGGGACAGCACATCAGAACAGTCCATATTTGAGACAACAGTGCTGAAAGAAGGGAGATATCATGAGTAATTTAAGCAGCTACAATTAGCAGAAAACTTCAGAGGAGAAATGTTAAAACAGGAGTTTTCAGTTTTCTTGTCAAGTATATGTTGCACCTTTGAGAAAATCTACATTAAAAATCTGCAATATTCCTCACAAATTGTCTAGGATTCTGGAGGAGTCAGTAACTCTTGTTTTATTAATGCAAAACTGTAAAGTTCTAGGCCAGGAAGGGAGTTGGATAGTGCCTTAATTTTGTTTATCACCACAGAATCACAAACTATACCTGTATGCAGAGATTCCCTCACTCCTTCCTGATCAGTATTTTCTCAATAGTATCCTCTATGAAATAGGCAAACCAGACATTCATCCTAAGAGAAATGAAGAGGGAGTTAATTATTGATTTAAAAATGTCAGACAAAAAATGATATTTTACATTGGATGGAAGATAAATACCATGATCTGTTTTATTTAAAATTTAATTTTATCATCCACTTACTTGGAATCCCTGGTTTTCCTTGAGAACATTATTAACCATCATTAAATAAGCAAGTCTCTCAACCTGTGGAGCACAATGTATATATATATAATTGTCCATGTGAGAAGCAGCTCAGTTACAAATCAGCAGCCAAATGTAGAGGATCAGCTACAAGACTTCCAGTTTGGAGTTTGGAGTTGAAACCACTGCTAGTTTTCTGTTCATGATGTCATGATTTATAAGGGTGTCACTCTAGGTCAGGAGGTATACCATGGTAGCATATTTTTCTTCTTCTTTTCTTTTTTCTAAAAAAGTAGATGATACACAATGTTACATTAGTTTCCGATGAGTAACACAGTGACTCGACAACTCTATACATTATGCTGTGCTCACCAGAAGCCAAGGGTTGTCATCATACAACCCTATTACAATACCACTGACTGTATTTCCTATGCAGTAGCTTTCATCCCCATGATTTATTTATTCCAGAACTGAAAGCCTGTGCTTCATACTTCCCTTCACCCATTTTGCCCATGCCCCCACCTGCCTCCCCTGTGACAAGCACCAGTTTGTTCTCTGTATTTATGGGTCTGCTTTACTGCTTATTTCTCTGAGGTGCCCAGTAGGATAACCTGAAACAGAATCATGAGCACCCTACATGTCTGATTCTATAAACACATCATGCAAATTTGGTAATTATCTATCCAGATGTTTCAAGTTGATCCAACAACTGAAAAAAAAAAACCCACATCAGACATTTAATTTTTAATTTTGTTTTCACTTTGGGGATATATTTCATTATACCTGAAACCTAAAAAAAGTACAAAGAATTTTTCAGAACATCATTCCAGTTGGTAATGTTTGGAAAAAGAGTTCCAAATGACACACTGATATAATCTTTACAAATGTATTCATATATTTATGCCTTATTTGATGTTCTCAGTGTAGGTCTGTGTATGTGTGTGCCTGTGTACATTCACAAAATACATCAATTATCTCACTCATTATTTGTTTATTCAACTAATTTGTATAAAGTGCTCAATCCTAGTAGATGGATGTGAGGACAACGAGAACCATCCGTCCATGCAGGAATCCAGATTATGGAGAAGATGGTTGGGGGATTCCCAAGGACACGGGAGATCAGATAAACTGAGGATTTTCACTAAGCAGAGAAGGACTAAATCCAAGTGACTCCAATGCCTTACAAAGCCTCCAGAGGAGGAAGCAGTTTTAGAAACCATTTTTATTATGAAGTTCCCTAAGGAGGATTCTAGCATCCCACCCTCTTCCCACGAGTCTGGCATTGTCCTGTGTCCAGCCACCCCTGGTGAAGGCTGTCTTTCTCCACCACCAGCAGAGAGTAAGCTGCAGATTCTTTATTCTTCTACCTCCTTCCTGGTCCATATTTCTGCTCTTAATGTTTTCTTCTGGGGTAAAAAGGGGAAGAAGGGGAAGAAATAATAATGATACATTAAAGAAGCCACAAAATTTCTACCTTGGATCTGGATTCTATCTTAATTGATCCTTGGGGTAAAACTCTCTGCCATGGAAAGGATATAAAGAACCATATTCATGACTTTTAAATTCATGTCCAAGAAAATATAGCACTTAAATATTCTCAGTCTATGGTAATTTTCATCTCCATACATAATTTAAAAGGCATCATCCTTCAAACATAATTTAAAAAGCAACGGGAGATGGTGAAAAGGTAGGACTTTTGCAGTATGAAAGACCTGGGTTTAAATCCCCACTGTTCTATCTCCTGTCTGTGATACTCTGGCAGATTCCTGAGCTGCTATAGTTATGTTTCTTTGTCTGTGTGAAAGAACTAATGAATCTTGAATATAGAAGAAAGAAGGGTAGAGTTTAAATACACAATGAGGTTTCAATGATTATTTGTTCCTTCCTATTGAACAGATACGGACATGCTCTTTAATTTTCACATTCTTTAAACTGAGGAATGAGAGATAACATTTATTGGAAACTTACTATGTTTCAGGCACTGGGTTAAGTGCTTTCATAATCCATTAATTACATTAATTACATCACATTAACCCATTTAATTCTTATAATAACTTTATGAAATAGGAACTATTGTTATCTTTTTTTAATATATAGTCAAAGTAACTGAGTAATGTAGAGTTGTATTAATGTACCTGAAGTTGAAACTCAGACAATTGGAGTCTGACTGTCCCATCTCATCTATGCCATCATCTGCTAGACTACAGATCTCTTCACCAAAGCACCAAACATTTCTTTCAAATCAGTGTTACATGAAGTTTTAGGGAAAGAATTCTATCTAAAATAGTGAAGCACTTCATTAAAATAGTCCTATCCTGGGGGGAGGAGGGAAGATGGCAGCGTAGGAGGACGCTGTGCTCACCGCGCGTCCTGCTGATCACTTAGATTCCACCTACACCTGCCTAAATAACCCAGAAAACCACCAGAGGATTAGCAGAACGGAGTCGCTGGAGCCAAGCGCAGACGAGAGGCCCACGGAAGAGGGTAGGAAGGGCGGCGAGGTGGTGCGCGCTCCACGGACTGGCGGGAGGGAGCCGGGGCGGAGGGGCGGCTCGCCGGCCAAGCAGAGCCCCCAAGTCTGGCTTGCAAAAAGCGGAGGGGCCTGACGGACTGTGTTCCGACAGCAAGCGCGACTTAGCGGCTGGGAGGTCATAAGTTAACAGCTCTGCTCAGAAAGCGGGAAGGCTGGAGGACAAAGGGAAAGAGAGCTGCTGAGCCCCCTGACGACAGAGCTCAGTTTGGTGGGGAACAAAGGCGCTCGCCAGCACCATCTTCCCCGCCCATCCCCCAGCCAAAATCCCAAAGAGAACCAGTTCCTGCCAGGGAACTTGCTCGCTCCGCACAAACACCCAACTCTGCGCTTCTGCGGAGCCAAACCTCCGGCAGCGGATCTAACTCCCTCCTGCTGCCACAGGGCCCCTCCTGAAGTGGATCACCTAAGGAGAAGCAAGCTAAGCCTGCCCCTCCTGCCCCTGTGCACCTTGCCTACCCACCCCAGCTAAGACGCCAGATCCCCAGCATCACAAGCCTGGCAGTGTGCAAGTAGCCCAGACAGGCCACCCCACCCCACAGTGAATCCCGCCCCTAGGAGAGGGGAAGAGAAGGCACGCACCAGTCTGACTGTGGCCCCAGCGGTGGGCTGGGGGCAAACATCAGGTCTGACTGCGGCTCCGCCCACCAACTCCAGTTATACACCACAGCACAGGGGAAGTGCCCTGCAGGTCCTCACCACGCGAGGGACTATCCAAAATGACCAAGCGGAAGAATTCCCCTCAGAAGAATCTCCAGGAAATAACAACAGCTAATGAGCTGATCAAAAAGGATTTAAATAATATAACAGAAAGTGAATTTAGAATAATAGTCATAAAATTAATCGCTGGGCTTGAAAACAGTATAGCTGACAGCAGAGAATCTCTTGCTACAGAGATCAAGGGACTAAGGAACAGTCACGAGGAGCTGAAAAACGCTTTAAATGAAATGCATAACAAAATGGAAACCACCACAGCTCGGATTGAAGAGGCAGAGGAGAGAATAGGGGAACTAGAAAATAAAGTTATGGAAAAAGAGGAAGCTGAGAAAAAGAGAGATAAGAAAATCCAGGAGTATGAGGGGAAAATTAGAGAACTAAGTGATACACTAAAAAGAAATAATATATGCATAATTGGTATCCCAGAGGAGGAAGAGAGAGGGAAAGGTGCTGAAGGGGTACTTGAAGAAATCATAGCTGAGAACTTCCCTGAAGTGGGGAAGGAAAAAGGCATTGAAATCCAAGAGGCACAGAGACCTCCCTTCAGACGTAACTTGAATCGATCTTCTGCACGACATATCATAGTGAAACTGGCAAAATACAAGGATAAAGAGAAAATTCTGAAAGCAGCAAGGGGTAAACGTGCCCTCACATATAAAGGGAGACCTATAAGACTCGTGACTGATCTCTCTTTTGAAACTTGGCAGGCCAGAAAGAGTTGGCACGAGATTTTCAGTGTGCTAGACAGAAAAAATATGCAGCCGAGAATCCTTTATCCAGCAAGCCTGTCATTTAGAATAGAAGGAGAGATAAAGGTCTTCCCAAACAAACAAAAACTGAAGGAATTCGTCACCACTAAACCAGCCCTACAAGAGATCCTAAGGGGGACCCTGTGAGACAAAGTATCAGAGACATCACTACAAGCATAAAACATACAGACATCACAATGACTCTAAACCCATATCTTTCTATAATAACACTGAATGTAAATGGATTAAATGCGCCAACCAAAAGGCATAGGGTATCAGAATGGATAAAAAAACAAGACCCATCTATTTGCTGTCTACAAGAGACTCATTTTAGACCTGAGGACACCTTTAGATTGAGAGTGAGGGGATGGAGAACTATTTATCATGCTACTGGAAGCCAAAAGAAAGC
>NW_024412391.1:19603120-19607290 GCF_014898765.1 Herpailurus yagouaroundi
AAGAATGTGGTAATTGCAGGGGACTTTAACACCCCACTTACAGAAATGGATAGATCATCTAGACACACGGTCAATAAAGAAACAAGGGCCCTGAATGAGACATTGGATCAGATGGACTTGACAGATATATTTAGAACTCTGCATCCCAAAGCAACAGAATATACTTTCTTCTCGAGTGCACATGGAACATTCTCCAAGATAGATCACATACTGGGTCACAAAACAGCCCTTCATAAGTTTACAAGAATTGAAATCATACCATGCATACTTTCAGACCACAATGCTATGAAGCTTGAAATCAACCACAGAAAAAAGTCTGGAAAACCTCCAAAAGCATGGAGGTTAAAGAACACCCTACTAACGAATGAGTGGGTCAACCAGGCAATTCGAGAAGAAATTAAAAAATATATGGAAACAAACGAAAATGAAAATACAACAATCCAAACGCTTTGGGACGCAGCGAAGGCAGTCCTGAGAGGAAAATACATTGCAATCCAGGCCTATCTCAAGAAACAAGAAAAATCCCAAATACAAAATCTAACAGCACACCTAAAGGAAATAGAAGCAGAACAGCAAAGATAGCCTAAACCCAGCAGAAGAAGAGAAATAATAAAGATCAGAGCAGAAATAAACAATATAGAATCTAAAAAAACTGTAGAGCAGATCAACGAAACCAAGAGTTGGTTTTTTGAAAAAATAAACAAAATTGACAAACCTCTAGCCAGGCTTCTCAAAAAGAAACGGGAGATGACCCAAATAGATAAAATCATGAATGAAAATGGAATGATTACAACCAATCCCTCAGAGATACAAACAATTATCAGGGAATACTATGAAAAATTATATGCCAACAAATTGGACAACCTGGAAGAAATGGACAAATTCCTGAACACCCACACTCTTCCAAAACTCAATCAGGAGGAAATAGAAAGCTTGAACAGACCCATCACCAGCGAAGAAATTGAATCGGTTATCAAAAATCTCCCAACAAATAAGAGTCCAGGACCAGATGGCTTCCCAGGGGAGTTCTACCAGACGTTTAAAGCAGAGATAATACCTATCCTTCTCAAGCTATTCCAAGAAATAGAAAGGGAAGGAAAACTTCCAGACTCATTCTATGAAGCCAGTATTACTTTGATTCCTAAACCAGACAGAGACCCAGTAAAAAAAGAGAACTACAGGCCAATATCCCTGATGAATATGGATGCCAAAATTCTCAATAAGATACTAGCAAATCGAATTCAACGGCATATAAAAAGAATTATTCACCATGATCAAGTGGGATTCATTCCTGGGATGCAGGGCTGGTTCAACATTCGCAAATCAATCAACGTGATACATCACATTAACAAAAAAAAGAGAGAAAAACCATATGATCCTGTCAATCGATGCAGAAAAGGCCTTTGACAAAATCCAGCACCCTTTCTTAATAAAAACCCTTGAGAAAGTCGGGATAGAAGGAACATACTTAAAGATCATAAAAGCCATTTATGAAAAGCCCACAGCTAACATCATCCTCAACGGGGAAAAACTGAGAGCTTTTTCCCTGAGATCAGGAACACGACAGGGATGCCCACTCTCACCGCTGTTGTTTAACATAGTGCTGGAAGTTCTAGCATCAGCAATCAGACAACAAAAGGAAATCAAAGGCATCCAAATTGGCAAAGATGAAGTCAAGCTTTCGCTTTTTGCAGATGACATGATATTATACATGGAAAATCCGATAGACTCCACCAAAAGTCTGCTAGAACTGATACATGAATTCAGCAAAGTTGCAGGATACAAAATCAATGTACAGAAATCAGTTGCATTCTTATACACTAACAATGAAGCAACAGAAAGACAAATAAAGAAACTGATCCCATTCACAATTGCACCAAGAAGCATAAAATACCTAGGAATAAATCTAACCAAAGATGTAAAGGATCTGTATGCTGAAAACTATAGAAAGCTTATGAAGGTAATTGAAGAAGATTTAAAGAAATGGAAAGACATTCCCTGCTCATGGATTGGAAGAATAAATATTGTCAAAATGTCAATACTACCCAAAGCTATCTACACATTCAATGCAATCCCAATCAAAATTGCACCAGCATTCTTCTCGAAACTAGAACAAGCAATCCTAAAATTCATATGGAACCACAAAAGGCCCCGAATTGCCAAAGTAATTTTGAAGAAGAAGACCAAAGCAGGAGGCATCACAATCCCAGACTTTAGCCTCTACTACAAAGCTGTCATCATCAAGACAGCATGGTATTGGCACAAAAACAGACACATAGACCAATGGAATAGAATAGAAACCCCAGAACTAGACCCACAAACGTCTGGCCAACTCATCTTTGACAAAGCAGGAAAGAACATCCAATGGAAAAAAGACAGTCTCTTTAACAAATGGTGCTGGGAGAACTGGACAGCAACATGCAGAAGGTTGAAACTAGACCACTTTCTCACACCATTCACAAAAATAAACTCAAAATGGATAAAGGACCTGAATGTGAGACAGGAAACCATCAAAACCTTAGAGGAGAAAGCAGGAAAAGACCTCTCTGACCTCAGCCGTAGCAATCTCTTACTCGACACATCCCCAAAGGCAAGGGAATTAAAAGCAAAAGTGAATTACTGGGACCTTATGAAGATAAAAAGCTTCTGCACAGCAAAGGAAACAACCAACAAAACTAAAAGGCAACCAACGGAATGGGAAAAGATATTTGCAAATGACATATCGGACAAAGGGCTAGTATCCAAAATCTATAAAGAGCTCACCAAACTCCACACCCGAAAAGCAAATAACCCAGTGAAGAAATGGGCAGAAAACATGAATAGACACTTCTCTAAAGAAGACATCCGGATGGCCAACAGGCACATGAAAAGATGTTCAGCGTCGCTCCTTATCAGGGAAATACAAATCAAAACCACACTCAGGTATCACCTCACGCCAGTCAGAGTGGCCAAAATGAACAAATCAGGAGACTATAGATGCTGGAGAGGATGTGGAGAAACGGGAACCCTCTTGCACTGTTGGTGGGAATGCAAATTGGTGCAGCCGCTCTGGAAAGCAGTGTGGAGGTTCCTCAGAAAATTAAAAATAGACCTACCCTATGACCCAGCAATAGCACTGCTAGGAATTTATCCAAGGGACACAGGAGTACTGATGCATAGGGGCACTTGTACCCCAATGTTCATAGCAGCACTCTCAACAATAGCCAAATTATGGAAAGAGCCTAAATGTCCATCAACTGATGAATGGATAAAGAAATTGTGGTTTATATACACAATGGAATACTACGTGGCAATGAGAAAAAATGAAATATGGCCTTTTGTAGCAACGTGGATGGAACTGGAGAGTGTGATGCTAAGTGAAATAAGCCATACAGAGAAAGACAGATACCATATGGTTTCACTCTTATGTGGATCCTGAGAAACTTAACAGGAACCCATGGGGGAGGGGAAGGAAAAAAAAAAAAAAGAGGTTAGAGTGGGAGAGAGCCAAAGCATAAGAGACTGTTGAGAACTGAGAACAAACTAAGGGTTGATGGGGGGTGGGAGGGAGGAGAGGGTGGGTGATGGGTATTGAGGAGGGCACCTTTTGGGATGAGCACTGGGTGTTGTATAGAAACCAATTTGACAATAAATTTCATATATAAATAAAAATAAATAAATAAATAAATTATAATTACTATTTTTAGAGTTCATAATTTTTAAGAGTTAATAATTATTTTTTAGTTATTATTTTTTAGTTATTGACTCATTTATTAAGGTCTAGAATACAATAGTAACACTGTTATAATGTGTATTTTTGGCTCAAGTAATGAATGAAGGTGATTGGTCCCCGTGCCTCAAATAAAATACTAAGAAAATATGTTTTTGGCTATTATTTGGGATTAATTGTTGTCTAGACTTTTTATTTTGAGAGAGACCTATAGAAAGCTGTGAGATTACTAAGAATTCCCACGGACACTTGGATTCCCCAAATGTTAACATTTAAAAATTTTTACTGTATCTGTCTCTCTCTTGCTTTCTCTTTCTCTTGTCTATTATGTATATCTATTTTTTTCTGAGCTTTTTGAGAGTAAGTTGCAGACATGATGTCCTCAAACTCCTAAATACTTCTGTGTCTTCTTGTAAACTAAAATATTATCTCACATGACTGCAGTGTAATTATCAAAATGG